>NW_025547385.1:97500-202500 GCF_905237065.1 Salmo salar
AGAGGAACCAGGCTCTGAGGGGTGGACCAGTCCTCTTCTGGCTGTGCCGGGTGGAGATTAGAAACCTAGAGAGGAACCAGACTATGAGGGGTGGAGATTAGAAACCTAGAGAGGAACCAGGCTATGAGGGGTGGACCAGTCCTCTTCTGGCTGTGCTGGGTGGAGATTAGAAACCTAGAGAGGAACCAGGCTATGAGGGGTGGAGATTAGAAACCTAGAGAGGAACCAGGCTCTGAGGGGTGGGCCAGTCCTCTTCTGGCTGTGCTGGGTGGAGATTAGAAACCTAGAGAGGAACCAGGCTATGAGGGGTGGAGATTAGAAACCTAGAGAGGAACCAGGCTATGAGGGGTGGAGATTAGAAACCTAGAGAGGAACCAGGCTCTGAGGGGTGGAGATTAGAAACCTAGAGAGGAACCAGGCTATGAGGGGTGGAGATTAGAAACCTAGAGAGGAACCAGGCTCTGAGGGGTGGACCAGTCCTCTTCTGGCTGTGCTGGGTGGAGATTAGAAACCTAGAGAGGAACCAGGCTATGAGGGGTGGAGATTAGAAACCTAGAGAGGAACCAGGCTCTGAGGGGTGGAGATTAGAAACCTAGAGAGGAACCAGGCTCTGAGGGGTGGAGATTAGAAACCTAGAGAGGAACCAGGCTCTGAGGGGTGGACCAGTCCTCTTCTGGCTGTGCTGGGTGGAGATTAGAAACCTAGAGAGGAACCAGGCTCTGAGGGGTGGAGATTAGAAACCTAGAGAGGAACCAGGCTATGAGGGGTGGACCAGTCCTCTTCTGGCTGTGCTGGGTGGAGATTAGAAACCTAGAGAGGAACCAGGCTATGAGGGGTGGAGATTAGAAACCTAGAGAGGAACCAGGCTCTGAGGGGTGGAGATTAGAAACCTAGAGAGGAACCAGGCTATGAGGGGTGGAGATTAGAAACCTAGAGAGGAACCAGGCTATGAGGGGTGGAGATTAGAAACCTAGAGAGGAACCAGGCTCTGAGGGGTGGAGATTAGAAACCTAGAGAGGAACCAGGCTATGAGGGGTGGACCAGTCCTCTTCTGGCTGTGCTGGGTGGAGATTAGAAACCTAGAGAGGAACCAGGCTATGAGGGGTGGAGATTAGAAACCTAGAGAGGAACCAGGCTCTGAGGGGTGGAGATTAGAAACCTAGAGAGGAACCAGGCTATGAGGGGTGGAGATTAGAAACCTAGAGAGGAACCAGGCTCTGAGGGGTGGAGATTAGAAACCTAGAGAGGAACCAGGCTCTGAGGGGTGGAGATTAGAAACCTAGAGAGGAACCAGGCTATGAGGGGTGGCCAGTCCTCTTCTGGCTGTGCTGGGTGGAGATTAGAAACCTAGAGAGGAACCAGGCTCTGAGGGGTGGACCAGTCCTCTTCTGGTTGTGCTGGGTGGAGATTAGAAACCTAGAGAGGAACCAGGCTATGAGGGGTGGAGATTAGAAACCTAGAGAGGAACCAGGCTCTGAGGGGTGGAGATTAGAAACCTAGAGAGGAACCAGGCTATGAGGGGTGGAGATTAGAAACCTAGAGAGGAACCAGGCTCTGAGGGGTGGACCAGTCCTCTTCTGGTTGTGCTGGGTGGAGATTATAACAGAACATGGTCAAGATGTTAAAATGTTCATAAATGACCAGCATGGTCAAATAATAATAATAATAGTAGTTGTCGAGGGTGCAACAGGTCAGTAACACAAGAGTAAGTGTCAGTTGGCTTTTTCATAGCCGATCATTGAGAGTATCTCTACCGCTCCTGCTGTCTCTAGAGAGTTGAAAACAGCAGGTCTGGGACAGGTAGCCCGTCCGGTGAATAGGTCAGGGTTCCAGCAGGTCTGGGACAAGGTAGCCCGTCCGGTGAACAGGTCAGGGTTCCAGCAGGTCTGGGACAGGTAGCCCGTCCGGTGAACAGGTCAGGGTTCCAGCAGGTCAGGGTTCCAGCAGGTCTGGGACAAGGTAGCCCGTCCGGTGAACAGGTCAGGGTTCCAGCAGGTCTGGGACAAGGTAGCCCGTCCGGTGAACAGGTCAGGGTTCCAGCAGGTCTGGGACAGGTAGCACGTCCGGTGAACAGGTCAGGGTTCCAGCAGGTCTGGGACAAGGTAGCCCGTCCGGTGAACAGGTCAGGGTTCCAGCAGGTCTGGGACAAGGTAGCCCGTCCGGTGAACAGGTCAGGGTTCCAGCAGGTCTGGGACAAGGTAGCCCGTCCGGTGAACAGGTCAGGGTTCCAGCAGGTCTGGGACAAGGTAGCCCGTCCGGGGGGAGGGGGGAGAAAAAAAACTCTGGACCACCTTTAATCCACACACACAGAGAGAGACGGGTACAAAGCTCTCCCCTCCGCCTTCCATTTGGCAAATCTGACCTATAATTCTATCCTCCTGCTTCCTGCTTACAAAGCAAACTTTAAAGCAGGAAGTACCAGTGACTCGGTCTATATATATATAAAAAAAAGTGGTCAGATGAAGCAGATGCTAAACTACAGGACTGTTTCGCTATCACAGACTGGAAATATGTTCTGGGATTCCTTCCGATGGCATGTGTTGTCCAATCACGTGCCTTATTTAAATCGCTTCACGAAACTCGGCCAATCGAAGCGAATGTTTACGATGCGCGTTAAGGAGACTGATGGATGGAGAGAGAGAGAGAGAGAGAGAGAGAAACCCTGATCTCACAGCTTACCACTGTTGATCATTCATCAGTCTGTCCCCCCCTCCGTGCGCCAATCTGTCAGAAGAGTATGTTGAAATGACGAAACTCATCCACTTCCTCAGATCAACATCGTCCCGCTGAGAGAATTCCTGGAAAAGAAGTTGAAAGGAAAATGACCTACTGCTGCTCGACAACGTGAGACGGCTCAGTAAAAGCAGGGTGTTGAAACGCTTTTGGTCCATAAATAACAGCTTTCGAGTGCAGCTCAGAAGGCAACACAGTTTTCACGACTTTTTTTTTGTTTGTTGTTGTTGGTAGTTATCACATCGCACCTTTTTAATGAGATCAACGTGAAACTACAAGGCAAGAACGATTTAAGTTTGTGATTTGATGACGTCTGTCCGCTCCTTCCAGAGGAAACTGGAAGAAGTGTTCAAGGAGACGGAGCAAACTTCCCAAAAATACAGGAAGAGATTCAAGGGGTGAGAGAGATATTTCTACCTCATGTTGACTTCATAGATAAGCTGATTTAGAAACTTGAGAAAAATCGCTTTGACAGCTTCAGCCTTTGGACAACAGATCCTTCTTCTAAATTTGAGAATTCATTCCTCGTCACAGATTTCAGGGGGATTTTCTAAAGGAGGTGACAGACCTTCCCCTACCCTAGAGAAGTTAAAGTGGTCACGTGGTGGATCTCTACAGATGGAACTGATTGATCTGCAAGCAAATGTTGCACGAAGAGAAGCACTTTCAACTAACTGATCAGGACCCTGTCTGGTTGCAGACTGTGTTCCCTGGTCTAACCAACTAACCAACCATGATCCTTCCTGGCAGCAGGCTGTGTTCCCTGGTCTAACCAACCATGATCCTTCCTGGCTGCAGGCTGTGTTCCCTGGTCTAACCAACCATGATCCTTCCTGGCTGCAGGCTGTGTTCCCTGGTCTAACCAACCATGACCCTTCCTGGCAGCAGGCTGTGTTCCCTGGTCTAACCAACTAACCAACCATGATCCTTCCTGGCAGCAGGCTGTGTTCCCTGGTCTAACCAACCATGACCCTTCCTGGCAGCAGGCTGTGTTCCCTGGTCTAACCAACCATGACCCTTCCTGGCTGCAGACTGTGTTCTCTGGTCTAACCAACCATGATCCTTCCTGGCTGCAGACTGTGTTCCCTGGTCTAACCAACCATGACCCTTCCTGGCTGCAGACTGTGTTCTCTGGTCTAACCAACCATGATCCTTCCTGGCAGCAGGCTGTGTTCCCTGGTCTAACCAACTAACCAACCATGATCCTTCCTGGCTGTGTCTGAGACTGTGTTTCCTGGTCTAACCAAAGTAGCACTACACTCCTTGACCGTGATTGGCTCCACATACAGTTCTTTCTCCACTGAGCATCATTAACAATAAGTACCGTTCTAGACTCACCAATGAGCATCTACAGTTGAAATGGGAAGTTTACATCCACTTAGGTTGGAGTCATTAAAACTCGTTTTTTTCAACCACTCCACAAATTTCTTGTTAACAAACTATAGTTTTGGCAAGTCGGTTAGGACATCTACTTTGTGCATGACACAAGTACTTTTTCCAACAATTGTTTACAGACATGATTGTTTCACTTATAATTCACTGTATCACAATTCCAGTGGGTCAGAAGTTTACATACACTAAGTTGACTGTGCCTTTAAACAGCTTGGAAAATTCCAGAAAATGATGACATGGCTTTAGAAGCTTCTGATAGGCTAATTGACATCATTTGAGTCAATTGGAGGTGTACCTGTGGATGTATTTCAAGGCCTACCTTCAAACTCAGTGCCTCTTTGCTTGACATCATGGTAAAATCAAAAGAAATCAGCCAAGACCTCAGAAAACAAATTGTAGACCTCCACAAGTCTGGTTCATCCTGAAGGTACCACGTTCATCTGTACAAACAATAGTATGCAAGTATAAACACCATGGGACCACACAGCCGTCATACCGCTCAGGAAGGAGATGCGTTCTGTCTCCTAGAGATGAACGTACTTTGGTGCGAAAAGTGCAAATCAATCCCAGAACAACAGCAAAGGACCTTGTGAAGATGCTGGAGGAATCAGGTACAAAAGTATCTATATCCCCAGTAAAACGAGTCCTATATCGACATAACCTGAAAGGCCGCTCAGCAAGGAAGAAGCCACTGCTCCAAAACCGCCATGAAAAAAGCCAAACTATGGTTTGCAACTGCACATGGGGACAAAGATTGTACTTTTTGGAGAAATGTCCTCTGGTCTGATGAAACAAAAATAGAACTGTTTGGCCATAATGACCATCGTTATGTTTGGAGGAAAAAGGGGGAGGCTTGCAAGCTGAAGAACACCATCCCAACCGTGAAGCACGGAGGTGGCAGCATCATGTTGTGGGGGTGCTTTGCTGCAGGAGGGACTGGTGCACTTCACAAAATAGATGGCAACATGAGGGAGGAAAATTATGTGGATATATTGAAGCAACATCTCAAGACATCAGTCAGGAAGTTAAAGCTTGGTCACAAATGGGTCTTCCAAATGAACAATGACCCCAAGCATACTTCCAAAGTTGTGGCAAAATGGCTTAAGGACAACAAAGTCAAGGTATTGGAGTGGCCATCACAAAGCCCTTACCTCAATCCTATAGAACATTTGTGGGCAGAACTGAAAAAGCGTGTGCGAGCAAGGAGGCCAACAAACCTGACTCAGTTACACCAGCTCTGTCAGGAGGAATGGGCCAAAATTCACCCAACTTATTGTGGGAAGCTTGTGGAAGGCTACCCGAAACGTTTGACCCAAGTTAAACAATTTAAAGGCAATGCTACCAAATACTAATTGAGTGTATGTAAACTTCTGACCCACTGGGAATGTGATGAAAGAAATAAAAGCTGAAATAAATAATTCTCTCTACTATTATTCTGACATTTCACATTCTTAAAATAAAGTGGTGATCCTAACTGACCTAAGACAGGGAATTTTTACTTGGATTAAATGTTAGAAATTGTGAAAAACTGAGTTTAAATATATTTGGCTAAGGTGTATGTAAAGTTCCGACTTCAATCAATATTTACCGATGTCTTGTTCAGCCAAGACTTGGAGAAACACCAGATATTACAGTTCTTCCCTTGTTAAGACTACGCTAACGGAGCTCATCCAGTTTATTCTCCAGTGATTGCACGTTCGCCAATAGAACGGAGGCTAGAGGCGATTTATACACTCTCCGACGTGGTCTCGTCAGGTATCCCGCACGGCGCCGTCTCCTTCGAGTGTCTGGGATTTGGGCCTGGTCTGGCGATAATCCAAAATATATTTTGTCTCCGACTCATTGAAGTCCTCGTCCAAGTGGAGGTGGTCGCTGTTCCGATGTCAAGAAGCTCTTTACGGTCTGTAACCTCCTCTGTCTCTCTCTCTCCTCTCCCTCTCTCTTCTCTCCTCTCTCGCTCTCTCCCCTTCTCTCTCTCTCTCTCTCTCTCTCTCTCTCTCTCTCTCTCTGTCTCTCCTCTCTCTCTAACTCCTCTCTCTCTCTCCCCCTTCTCTCTAACTCCTCTCTCTCTCTCTCTCTTCTCTCTCTCCTCTCCTCTCTCTCTCTCCCCCTTCTCTCTAACTCCTCTCTCTCTCTCTCTCTCTTCTCTCTCTCTCTGTCTCTCTCTCTTCTCTCCTCTCCTCTCTCTCCTCTCTCTCTCCTCTCTCTCCTCTCCTCTTCCAGTTAGCGGAGGTGAAGGTTAGTATCCTAGAGGCTAAACAGGCCTTAGAGGAGTGTATCAGTAGCCAGGAGTTCAGCAGAGCAGCAGAGCTGAAGGACTCGATAACTGACCTGGAGAACCTGAGGAACAACATACTGCAGGAGGAGAACACAGACACACAGCAGGAGGACAAGGAGACGCGCACGGAGAAGGTACACACACACAGACACACAGCAGGAGGACAAGGAGATGCGCACGGAGAAGGTACACACACACACACAGCAGGAGGACAAGGAGACGCGCACGGAGAAGGTACACACACAGATACACACACAGCAGGAGGACAAGGAGACGCGCACGGAGAAGGTACACACACACACACACACAGCAGAATCACACAACAGACACATGGAGAAGGTACAGACACATGGAGAAGGTACAGACACACGGAGAAGGTACAGACAGACACATGGAGAAGGTAGACAGACACATGGAGAAGGTACAGACAGACACATGGAGAAGGTAGACAGACGCATGGAGAAGGTACAGACACATGGAGAAGGTACAGACACACGGAGAAGGTACAGACAGACACACGGAGAAGGTACAGACAGACACATGGAGAAGGTACAGACACATGGAGAAGGTAGACAGACACATGGAGAAGGTAGACAGACGCATGGAGAAGGTACAGACACATGGAGAAGGTACAGACACACGGAGAAGGTACAGACAGACACATGGAGAAGGTAGACAGACACATGGAGAAGGTACAGACACATGGAGAAGGTAGACAGACACATGGAGAAGGTAGACAGACGCATGGAGAAGGTACAGACACATGGAGAAGGTACAGACACACGGAGAAGGTACAGACAGACACATGGAGAAGGTACAGACACATGGAGAAGGTACAGACAGACACATGGAGAAGGTACAGACACATGGAGAAGGTACAGACACATGGAGAAGGTAGACAGACACATGGAGAAGGTACAGACACATGGAGAAGGTAGACAGACACATGGAGAAGGTACAGACACATGGAGAAGGTACAGACACATGGAGAAGGTACAGACACATGGAGAAGGTACAGACAGACACATGGAGAAGGTACAGACACATGGAGAAGGTAGACAGACACATGGAGAAGGTACAGACACACGGAGAAGGTACAGACACACGGAGAAGGTACAGACACATGGAGAAGGTACAGACACATGGAGAAGGTACAGACAGACACATGGAGAAGGTAGACAGACACATGGAGAAGGTACAGACACATGGAGAAGGTACAGACACATGGAGAAGGTACAGACACATGGAGAAGGTACAGACACATGGAGAAGGTAGACAGACACATGGAGAAGGTAGACAGACACATGGAGAAGGTACAGACACATGGAGAAGGTACAGACACATGGAGAAGGTAGACAGACACATGGAGAAGGTACAGACAGACACATGGAGAAGGTACAGACACATGGAGAAGGTACAGACACATGGAGAAGGTAGACAGACACATGGAGAAGGTACAGACACACGGAGAAGGTACAGACACATGGAGAAGGTACAGACAGACACATGGAGAAGGTAGACAGACACATGGAGAAGGTACAGACAGACACATGGAGAAGGTACAGACAGACACACGGAGAAGGTACAGACAGACACATGGAGAAGGTACAGACAGACACATGGAGAAGGTACAGACAGACACATGGAGAAGGTACAGACAGACACATGGAGAAGGTACAGACAGACACATGGAGAAGGTACAGACACATGGAGAAGGTACAGACACATGGAGAAGGTACAGACACATGGAGAAGGTACAGACACATGGAGAAGGTACAGACACACGGAGAAGGTACAGACAGACACATGGAGAAGGTACAGACAGACACACGGAGAAGGTACAGACACATGGAGAAGGTACAGACACATGGAGAAGGTACAGACACATGGAGAAGGTACAGACACATGGAGAAGGTACAGACACCCTGCATCTCCGTAAATAAATGCTGTGTTGTTTCCTCTCTGTCAGACGGACCCAGAGACTCTCCTGCGCTGCCTGACCATGTGTGTTGAACTGCTGAAACAGATGGCCATGAAGACCAGGATCGGACCCACCATGTCAGCTATCCTGTCCTCTCTGGTACTGACTAACATACTGGACCCACCATGTCAGCTATCCTGTCCTCTCTGGTACTGACTAACATACTGGACCCACCATGTCCTCTCTGGTACTGACTAACATACTGGACCCACCATGTCAGCTATCCTGTCCTCTCTGGTACTGACTAACATACTGGACCCACCATGTCAGCTATCCTGTCCTCTCTGGTACTGACTAACATACTGGACCCACCATGTCAGCTATCCTGTCCTCTCTGGTACTGACTAACATACTGGACCCACCATGTCAGCTATCCTGTCCTCTCTGGTACTGACTAACATACTGGACCCACCATGTCAGCTATCCTGTCCTCTCTGGTACTGACTAACATACTGGACCCACCATGTCAGCTATCCTGTCCTCTCTGGTACTGACTAACCTAACATACTGGACCCACCATGTCAGCTATCCTGTCCTCTCTGGTACTGACTAACATACTGGACCCACCATGTCAGCTATCCTGTCCTCTCTGGTACTGACTAACATACTGGACCCACCATGTCAGCTATCCTGTCCTCTCTGGTACTGACTAACATACTGGACCCACCATGTCAGCTATCCTGTCCTCTCTGGTACTGACTAACATACTGGACCCACCATGTCAGCTATCCTGTCCTCTCTGGTACTGACTAACATACTGGACCCACCATGTCAGCTATCCTGTCCTCTCTGGTACTGACTAACATACTGGACCCACCATGTCAGCTATCCTGTCCTCTCTGGTACTGACTAACATACTGGACCCACCATGTCAGCTATCCTGTCCTCTCTGGTACTGACTAACATACTGGACCCACCATGTCAGCTATCCTGTCCTCTCTGGTACTGACTAACATACTGGACCCACCATGTCAGCTATCCTGTCCTCTCTGGTACTGACTAACATACTGGACCCACCATGTCAGCTATCCTGTCCTCTCTGGTACTGACTAACATACTGGACCCACCATGTCAGCTATCCTGTCCTCTCTGGTACTGACTAACATACTGGACCCACCATGTCAGCTATCCTGTCCTCTCTGGTACTGACTAACATACTGGACCCACCATGTCAGCTATCCTGTCCTCTCTGGTACTGACTAACATACTGGACCCACCATGTCAGCTATCCTGTCCTCTCTGGTACTGACTAACATACTGGACCCACCATGTCAGCTATCCTGTCCTCTCTGGTACTGACTAACATACTGGACCCACCATGTCAGCTATCCTGTCCTCTCTGGTACTGACTAACATACTGGACCCACCATGTCAGCTATCCTGTCCTCTCTGGTACTGACTAACATACTGGACCCACCATGTCAGCTATCCTGTCCTCTCTGGTACTGACTAACATACTGGACCCACCATGTCAGCTATCCTGTCCTCTCTGGTACTGACTAACATACTGGACCCACCATGTCAGCTATCCTGTCCTCTCTGGTACTGACTAACATACTGGACCCACCATGTCAGCTATCCTGTCCTCTCTGGTACTGACTAACATACTGGACCCACCATGTCAGCTATCCTGTCCTCTCTGGTACTGACTAACATACTGGACCCACCATGTCAGCTATCCTGTCCTCTCTGGTACTGACTAACATACTGGACCCACCATGTCAGCTATCCTGTCCTCTCTGGTACTGACTAACATACTGGACCCACCATGTCAGCTATCCTGTCCTCTCTGGTACTGACTAACATACTGGACCCACCATGTCCTCTCTGGTACTGACTAACCTAACATACTGGAACCACCATGTCCTCTCTGGTACTGACTAACATACTGGACCCACCATGTCAGCTATCCTGTCCTCTCTGGTACTGACTAACATACTGGACCCACCATGTCAGCTATCCTGTCCTCTCTGGTACTGACTAACATACTGGACCCACCATGTCAGCTATCCTGTCCTCTCTGGTACTGACTAACATACTGGACCCACCATGTCAGCTATCCTGTCCTCTCTGGTACTGACTAACATACTGGACCCACCATGTCAGCTATCCTGTCCTCTCTGGTACTGACTAACATACTGGACCCACCATGTCAGCTATCCTGTCCTCTCTGGTACTGACTAACATACTGGACCCACCATGTCAGCTATCCTGTCCTCTCTGGTACTGACTAACATACTGGACCCACCATGTCAGCTATCCTGTCCTCTCTGGTACTGACTAACATACTGGACCCACCATGTCAGCTATCCTGTCCTCTCTGGTACTGACTAACATACTGGACCCACCATGTCAGCTATCCTGTCCTCTCTGGTACTGACTAACATACTGGACCCACCATGTCAGCTATCCTGTCCTCTCTGGTACTGACTAACATACTGGACCCACCATGTCAGCTATCCTGTCCTCTCTGGTACTGACTAACATACTGGACCCACCATGTCAGCTATCCTGTCCTCTCTGGTACTGACTAACATACTGGACCCACCATGTCAGCTATCCTGTCCTCTCTGGTACTGACTAACATACTGGACCCACCATGTCAGCTATCCTGTCCTCTCTGGTACTGACTAACATACTGGACCCACCATGTCAGCTATCCTGTCCTCTCTGGTACTGACTAACATACTGGACCCACCATGTCAGCTATCCTGTCCTCTCTGGTACTGACTAACATACTGGACCCACCATGTCAGCTATCCTGTCCTCTCTGGTACTGACTAACATACTGGACCCACCATGTCAGCTATCCTGTCCTCTCTGGTACTGACTAACATACTGGACCCACCATGTCAGCTATCCTGTCCTCTCTGGTACTGACTAACATACTGGACCCACCATGTCAGCTATCCTGTCCTCTCTGGTACTGACTAACATACTGGACCCACCATGTCAGCTATCCTGTCCTCTCTGGTACTGACTAACATACTGGACCCACCATGTCCTCTCTGGTACTGACTAACCTAACATACTGGAACCACCATTGTCCTCTCTGGTACTGACTAACATACTGGACCCACCATGTCAGCTATCCTGTCCTCTCTGGTACTGACTAACATACTGGACCCACCATGTCAGCTATCCTGTCCTCTCTGGTACTGACTAACATACTGGACCCACCATGTCAGCTATCCTGTCCTCTCTGGTACTGACTAACATACTGGACCCACCATGTCAGCTATCCTGTCCTCTCTGGTACTGACTAACATACTGGACCCACCATGTCAGCTATCCTGTCCTCTCTGGTACTGACTAACATACTGGACCCACCATGTCAGCTATCCTGTCCTCTCTGGTACTGACTAACATACTGGACCCACCATGTCAGCTATCCTGTCCTCTCTGGTACTGACTAACATACTGGACCCACCATGTCAGCTATCCTGTCCTCTCTGGTACTGACTAACATACTGGACCCACCATGTCAGCTATCCTGTCCTCTCTGGTACTGACTAACATACTGGACCCACCATGTCAGCTATCCTGTCCTCTCTGGTACTGACTAACATACTGGACCCACCATGTCAGCTATCCTGTCCTCTCTGGTACTGACTAACATACTGGACCCACCATGTCAGCTATCCTGTCCTCTCTGGTACTGACTAACATACTGGACCCACCATGTCAGCTATCCTGTCCTCTCTGGTACTGACTAACATACTGGACCCACCATGTCAGCTATCCTGTCCTCTCTGGTACTGACTAACATACTGGACCCACCATGTCAGTCCTCTCTGGTACTGACTAACCTAACATACTGGAACCACCATGTCCTCTCTGGTACTGACTAACATACTGGACCCACCATGTCAGCTATCCTGTCCTCTCTGGTACTGACTAACATACTGGACCCACCATGTCAGCTATCCTGTCCTCTCTGGTACTGACTAACATACTGGACCCACCATGTCAGCTATCCTGTCCTCTCTGGTACTGACTAACATACTGGACCCACCATGTCAGCTATCCTGTCCTCTCTGGTACTGACTAACATACTGGACCCACCATGTCAGCTATCCTGTCCTCTCTGGTACTGACTAACATACTGGACCCACCATGTCAGCTATCCTGTCCTCTCTGGTACTGACTAACATACTGGACCCACCATGTCAGCTATCCTGTCCTCTCTGGTACTGACTAACATACTGGACCCACCATGTCAGCTATCCTGTCCTCTCTGGTACTGACTAACATACTGGACCCACCATGTCAGCTATCCTGTCCTCTCTGGTACTGACTAACATACTGGACCCACCATGTCAGCTATCCTGTCCTCTCTGGTACTGACTAACATACTGGACCCACCATGTCAGCTATCCTGTCCTCTCTGGTACTGACTAACATACTGGACCCACCATGTCAGCTATCCTGTCCTCTCTGGTACTGACTAACATACTGGACCCACCATGTCAGCTATCCTGTCCTCTCTGGTACTGACTAACATACTGGACCCACCATGTCAGCTATCCTGTCCTCTCTGGTACTGACTAACATACTGGACCCACCATGTCAGCTATCCTGTCCTCTCTGGTACTGACTAACATACTGGACCCACCATGTCAGCTATCCTGTCCTCTCTGGTACTGACTAACATACTGGACCCACCATGTCAGCTATCCTGTCCTCTCTGGTACTGACTAACATACTGGACCCACCATGTCAGCTATCCTGTCCTCTCTGGTACTGACTAACATACTGGACCCACCATGTCAGCTATCCTGTCCTCTCTGGTACTGACTAACATACTGGACCCACCATGTCAGCTATCCTGTCCTCTCTGGTACTGACTAACATACTGGACCCACCATGTCAGCTATCCTGTCCTCTCTGGTACTGACTAACATACTGGACCCACCATGTCAGCTATCCTGTCCTCTCTGGTACTGACTAACATACTGGACCCACCATGTCAGCTATCCTGTCCTCTCTGGTACTGACTAACATACTGGACCCACCATGTCAGCTATCCTGTCCTCTCTGGTACTGACTAACATACTGGACCCACCATGTCAGCTATCCTGTCCTCTCTGGTACTGACTAACATACTGGACCCACCATGTCAGCTATCCTGTCCTCTCTGGTACTGACTAACATACTGGACCCACCATGTCAGCTATCCTGTCCTCTCTGGTACTGACTAACATACTGGACCCACCATGTCAGCTATCCTGTCCTCTCTGGTACTGACTAACATACTGGACCCACCATGTCGCCTGTCCTCTCTGGTACTGACTAACATACTGGACCCACCATGTCAGCTATCCTGTCCTCTCTGGTACTGACTAACATACTGGACCCACCATGTCAGCTATCCTGTCCTCTCTGGTACTGACTAACATACTGGACCCACCATGTCAGCTATCCTGTCCTCTCTGGTACTGACTAACATACTGGACCCACCATGTCAGCTATCCTGTCCTCTCTGGTACTGACTAACATACTGGACCCACCATGTCAGCTATCCTGTCCTCTCTGGTACTGACTAACATACTGGACCCACCATGTCAGCTATCCTGTCCTCTCTGGTACTGACTAACATACTGGACCCACCATGTCAGCTATCCTGTCCTCTCTGGTACTGACTAACATACTGGACCCACCATGTCAGCTATCCTGTCCTCTCTGGTACTGACTAACATACTGGACCCACCATGTCAGCTATCCTGTCCTCTCTGGTACTGACTAACATACTGGACCCACCATGTCAGCTATCCTGTCCTCTCTGGTACTGACTAACATACTGGACCCACCATGTCAGCTATCCTGTCCTCTCTGGTACTGACTAACATACTGGACCCACCATGTCAGCTATCCTGTCCTCTCTGGTACTGACTAACATACTGGACCCACCATGTCAGCTATCCTGTCCTCTCTGGTACTGACTAACATACTGGACCCACCATGTCAGCTATCCTGTCCTCTCTGGTACTGACTAACATACTGGACCCACCATGTCAGCTATCCTGTCCTCTCTGGTACTGACTAACATACTGGACCCACCATGTCCTCTCTGGTACTGACTAACATACTGGACCCACCATGTCCTCTCTGGTACTGACTAACATACTGGACACACCATGTCAGCTATCCTGTCCTCTCTGGTACTGACTAACATACTGGACCCACCATGTCAGCTATCCTGTCCTCTCTGGTACTGACTAACATACTGGACCCACCATGTCAGCTATCCTGTCCTCTCTGGTACTGACTAACGTACTGGACCCACCATGTCAGCTATCCTGTCCTCTCTGGTACTGACTAACATACTGGACCCACCATGTCAGCTATCCTGTCCTCTCTGGTACTGACTAACGTACTGGACCCACCATGTCAGCTATCCTGTCCTCTCTGGTACTGACTAACCTAACATACTGGACCCACCATGTCAGCTATCCTGTCCTCTCTGGTACTGACTAACGTACTGGACCCACCATGTCAGCTATCCTGTCCTCTCTGGTACTGACTAACATACTGGACCCACCATGTCAGCTATCCTGTCCTCTCTGGTACTGACTAACATACTGGACCCACCATGTCAGCTATCCTGTCCTCTCTGGTACTGACTAACATACTGGACCCACCATGTCAGCTATCCTGTCCTCTCTGGTACTGACTAACATACTGGACCCACCATGTCAGCTATCCTGTCCTCTCTGGTACTGACTAACATACTGGACCCACCATGTCAGCTATCCTGTCCTCTCTGGTACTGACTAACATACTGGACCCACCATGTCAGCTATCCTGTCCTCTCTGGTACTGACTAACATACTGGACCCACCATGTCAGCTATCCTGTCCTCTCTGGTACTGACTAACATACTGGACCCACCATGTCAGCTATCCTGTCCTCTCTGGTACTGACTAACATACTGGACCCACCATGTCAGCTATCCTGTCCTCTCTGGTACTGACTAACATACTGGACCCACCATGTCAGCTATCCTGTCCTCTCTGGTACTGACTAACATACTGGACCCACCATGTCAGCTATCCTGTCCTCTCTGGTACTGACTAACATACTGGACCCACCATGTCAGCTATCCTGTCCTCTCTGGTACTGACTAACATACTGGACCCACCATGTCAGCTATCCTGTCCTCTCTGGTACTGACTAACATACTGGACCCACCATGTCAGCTATCCTGTCCTCTCTGGTACTGACTAACATACTGGACCCACCATGTCAGCTATCCTGTCCTCTCTGGTACTGACTAACATACTGGACCCACCATGTCAGCTATCCTGTCCTCTCTGGTACTGACTAACATACTGGATCCACCATGTCAGCTATCCTGTCCTCTCTGGTACTGACTAACCTAACATACTGGACCCACCATGTCAGCTATCCTGTCCTCTCTGGTACTGACTAACATACTGGACCCACCATGTCAGCTATCCTGTCCTCTCTGGTACTGACTAACATACTGGACCCACCATGTCAGCTATCCTGTCCTCTCTGGTACTGACTAACATACTGGACCCACCATGTCAGCTATCCTGTCCTCTCTGGTACTGACTAACCTAACATACTGGACCCACCATGTCAGCTATCCTGTCCTCTCTGGTACTGACTAACATACTGGACCCACCATGTCCTCTCTGGTACTGACTAACCTAACATACTGGACCCACCATGTCAGCTATCCTGTCCTCTCTGGTACTGACTAACCTAACATACTGGACCCACCATGTCAGCTATCCTGTCCTCTCTGGTACTGACTAACATACTGGACCCACCATGTCAGCTATCCTGTCCTCTCTGGTACTGACTAACATACTGGACCCACCATGTCAGCTATCCTGTCCTCTCTGGTACTGACTAACCTACTGGACCCACCATGTCAGCTATCCTGTCCTCTCTGGTACTGACTAACATACTGGACCCACCATGTCCTCTCTGGTACTGACTAACATACTGGACCCACCATGTCAGCTATCCTGTCCTCTCTGGTACTGACTAACCTACTGGACCCACCATGTCAGCTATCCTGTCCTCTCTGGTACTGACTAACATACTGGACCCACCATGTCAGCTATCCTGTCCTCTCTGGTACTGACTAACATACTGGACCCACCATGTCAGCTATCCTGTCCTCTCTGGTACTGACTAACCTACTGGACCCACCATGTCAGCTATCCTGTCCTCTCTGGTACTGACTAACATACTGGACCCACCATGTCCTCTCTGGTACTGACTAACATACTGGACCCACCATGTCAGCTATCCTGTCCTCTCTAGTACTGACTAACCTACTGGACCCACCATGTCAGCTATCCTGTCCTCTCTGGTACTGACTAACATACTGGACCCACCATGTCAGCTATCCTGTCCTCTCTGGTACTGACTAACATACTGGACCCACCATGTCAGCTATCCTGTCCTCTCTGGTACTGACTAACATACTGGACCCACCATGTCAGCTATCCTGTCCTCTCTGGTACTGACTAACATACTGGACCCACCATGTCAGCTATCCTGTCCTCTCTGGTACTGACTAACGTACTGGACCCACCATGTCAGCTATCCTGTCCTCTCTGGTACTGACTAACATACTGGACCCACCATGTCAGCTATCCTGTCCTCTCTGGTACTGACTAACATACTGGACCCACCATGTCCTCTCTGGTACTGACTAACCTAACATACTGGACCCACCATGTCCTCTCTGGTACTGACTAACCTAACATACTGGACCCACCATGTCCTCTCTGGTACTGACTAACCTAACATACTGGACCCACCATGTCCTCTCTGGTACTGACTAACCTAACATACTGGACCCACCATGTCAGCTATCCTGTCCTCTCTGGTACTGACTAACCTAACATACTGGACCCACCATGTCCTCTCTGGTACTGACTAACATACTGGACCCACCATGTCCTCTCTGGTACTGACTAACCTACTGGACCCACCATGTCAGCTATCCTGTCCTCTCTGGTACTGACTAACCTACTGGACCCACCATGTCCTCTCTGGTACTGACTAACCTAACATACTGGACCCACCATGTCAGCTATCCTGTCCTCTCTGGTACTGACTAACATACTGGACCCACCATGTCCTCTCTGGTACTGACTAACCTAACATACTGGACCCACCATGTCCTCTCTGGTACTGACTAACATACTGGACCCACCATGTCCTCTCTGGTACTGACTAACCTAACATACTGGACCCACCATGTCAGCTATCCTGTCCTCTCTGGTACTGACTAACATACTGGACCCACCATGTCCTCTCTGGTACTGACTAACCTAACATACTGGACCCACCATGTCCTCTCTGGTACTGACTAACATACTGGACCCACCATGTCCTCTCTGGTACTGACTAACCTAACATACTGGACCCACCATGTCCTCTCTGGTACTGACTAACATACTGGACCCACCATGTCCTCTCTGGTACTGTCTAACCTAACATACTGGACCCACCATGTCCTCTCTGGTACTGTCTAACCTAACATACTGGACCCACCATGTCAGCTATCCTGTCCTCTCTGGTACTGACTAACATACTGGACCCACCATGTCCTCTCTGGTACTGACTAACATACTGGACCCACCATGTCCTCTCTGGTACTGACTAACATACTGGACCCACCATGTCCTCTCTGGTACTGACTAACATACTGGACCCACCATGTCCTCTCTGGTACTGACTAACATACTGGACCCACCATGTCCTCTCTGGTACTGACTAACCTAACATACTGGACCCACCATGTCCTCTCTGGTACTGTCTAACCTAACATACTGGACCCACCATGTCCTCTCTGGTACTGACTAACATACTGGACCCACCATGTCCTCTCTGGTACTGACTAACCTAACATACTGGACCCACCATGTCCTCTCTGGTACTGTCTAACCTAACATACTGGACCCACCATGTCCTCTCTGGTACTGACTAACCTAACATACTGGACCCACCATGTCCTCTCTGGTACTGACTAACCTAACATACTGGACCCACCATGTCCTCTCTGGTACTGTCTAACCTAACATACTGGACCCACCATGTCCTCTCTGGTACTGTCTAACCTAACATACTGGACCCACCATGTCCTCTCTGGTACTGTCTAACCTAACATACTGGACCCACCATGTCCTCTCTGGTACTGTCTAACCTAACATACTGGACCCACCATGTCCTCTCTGGTACTGTCTAACATACTGGACCCACCATGTCCTCTCTGGTACTGTCTAACATACTGGACCCCACCATGTCCTCTCTGGTACTGACTAACCTAACATACTGGACCCACCATGTCCTCTCTGGTACTGACTAACCTAACATACTGGACCCACCATGTCCTCTCTGGTACTGTCTAACCTAACATACTGGACCCACCATGTCCTCTCTGGTACTGTCTAACCTAACATACTGGACCCACCATGTCCTCTCTGGTACTGACTAACCTAACATACTAGACCCACCATGTCCTCTCTGGTACTGACTAACCTAACATACTGGACCCACCATGTCAGCTATCCTGTCCTCTCTGGTACTGACTAACATACTGGACCCACCATGTCCTCTCTGGTACTGACTAACCTAACATACTGGACCCACCATGTCCTCTCTGGTACTGACTAACCTAACATACTGGACCCACCATGTCCTCTCTGGTACTGACTAACATACTGGACCCACCATGTCCTCTCTGGTACTGACTAACATACTGGACCCACCATGTCCTCTCTGGTACTGTCTAACGTACTGGACCCCACCATGTCCTCTCTGGTACTGACTAACATACTGGACCCCACCATGTCCTCTCTGGTACTGTCTAACCTAACATACTGGACCCACCATGTCCTCTCTGGTACTGACTAACCTAACATACTGGACCCACCATGTCCTCTCTGGTACTGACTAACCTAACATACTGGACCCACCATGTCCTCTCTGGTACTGTCTAACCTAACATACTGGACCCACCATGTCCTCTCTGGTACTGTCTAACCTAACATACTGGACCCACCATGTCCTCTCTGGTACTGTCTAACCTAACATACTGGACCCACCATGTCCTCTCTGGTACTGTCTAACCTAACATACTGGACCCACCATGTCCTCTCTGGTACTGTCTAACCTAACATACTGGACCCACCATGTCCTCTCTGGTACTGTCTAACCTAACATACTGGACCCACCATGTCCTCTCTGGTACTGACTAACCTAACATACTGGACCCACCATGTCAGCTATCCTGTCCTCTCTGGTACTGACTAACCTAACATACTGGACCCACCATGTCCTCTCTGGTACTGACTAACATACTGGACCCACCATGTCCTCTCTGGTACTGTCTAACATACTGGACCCACCATGTCCTCAGACAAATTCCTGTAAAAGGCCAAATAAGATAACAGATCTCCCTCCCTCCCTCCCTCCCTCCCTCCCTCCCTCCCTCCCTCCCTCCCTCCCTCCTCCCTCCCTCCCTCCCTCCCTCCTCCCTCCCTCCCTCCCTCCTCCCTCCCTCCCTCCTCCTCCCTCCCCTCCCTCCCTCCCTCCCTCCCTCCCTCCCTCCCTCCCTCCCTCTCCCTCCCTCCTCCCTCCTCCCTCCCTCCCTCCCTCCCTCCCCTCCCTCCTCCTCTCCTCTCCCTCCCTCCCTCCCCTCCCTCCCTCCCTCCCTCCCTCCTCTCTCCCTCCCTCCCTCCTCCTCCCTCCCTCCCTCCCTCCCTCCCTCCCTCCTCCCTCCCTCCCTCCCTCCCTCCTCCCTCTCCCTCCCTCTCTCCCTCCCTCCTCCCTCCCTCCCTCCCCTCCCTCCCTCAATCCCTCCTCTCCCTCCCTCCCTCCCCTCCCTCTCCCTCTCCCTCTCCTCCCTCTCCCTCTCCTCCTCCCGTCAGATCCTGCCCAGTATATCCAACGCCCAGCCAGCGGTGAGGAACATGGCAGTCCTGTGTTTGGGGACCTGTGCTCTGCACAGCAAAGACCTGGTCAACACACATCTGGTGCTGCTGCTGCAGGTAACACAATAATAACACCATCTGTCTCTGTAGATCGCCCGGCTAGACGAGGTATTGACCCTCTGTAGATAGCCCAGCTAGACGAGGTATTGACCCTCTGTAGATAGCCCGGCTAGACGAGGTATTGACCCTCTGTCTCTGTAGATAGCCCGGCTAGACGAGGTATTGACCCTCTGTCTCTGTAGATAGCCCGGCTAGACGAGGTATTGACCCTCTGTCTCTGTAGATCGCCCGGCTAGACGAGGTATTGACCCTCTGTCTCTGTAGATAGCCCGGCTAGACGAGGTATTGACCCTCTGTCTCTGTAGATAGCCCGGCTAGACGAGGTATTGACCCTCTGTCTCTGTAGATAGCCCAGCTAGACGAGGTATTGACCATCTGTCTCTGTAGATCGCCCAGCTAGACGAGGTCAGCATCACCCTCTGGTCTCTGTAGATAGCCCGGCTAGACGAGGTCAGCATCACCCTCTGGTCTCTGTAGATAGCCCAGCTAGACGAGGTATTGACCCTCTGGTCTCTGTAGATAGCCCAGCTAGACGAGGTATTGACCCTCTGGTCTCTGTAGATAGCCCGGCTAGACGAGGTCAGCATCACCCTCTGGTCTCTGTAGATAGCCCAGCTAGACGAGGTATTGACCCTCTGGTCTCTGTAGATAGCCCAGCTAGACGAGGTATTGACCCTCTGTAGATAGCCCAGCTAGACGAGGTATTGACCCTCTGTAGATAGCCCAGCTAGACGAGGTATTGACCCTCTGTAGATAGCCCGGCTAGACGAGGTATTGACCCTCTGTAGATAGCCCGGCTAGACGAGGTATTGACCCTCTGTAGATAGCCCGGCTAGACGAGGTATTGACCCTCTGTCTCTGTAGATAGCCCAGCTAGACGAGGTATTGACCCTCTGTCTCTGTAGATAGCCCAGCTAGACGAGGTATTGACCCTCTGTAGATAGCCCGGCTAGACGAGGTATTGACCCTCTGTAGATAGCCCAGCTAGACGAGGTATTGACCCTCTGTAGATAGCCCGGCTAGACGAGGTATTGACCCTCTGTAGATAGCCCGGCTAGACGAGGTATTGACCCTCTGTAGATAGCCCGGCTAGACGAGGTATTGACCCTCTGTAGATAGCCCGGCTAGACGAGGTATTGACCCTCTGTAGATAGCCCGGCTAGACGAGGTATTGACCCTCTGTAGATAGCCCGGCTAGACGAGGTATTGACCCTCTGTCTCTGTAGATAGCCCGGCTAGACGAGGTATTGACCCTCTGTCTCTGTAGATAGCCCGGCTAGACGAGGTATTGACCCTCTGTCTCTGTAGATAGCCCAGCTAGACGAGGTATTGACCCTCTGGTCTCTGTAGATCGCCCGGCTAGACGAGGTATTGACCCTCTGTCTCTGTAGATAGCCCGGCTAGACGAGGTATTGACCCTCTGTCTCTGTAGATAGCCCAGCTAGACGAGGTATTGACCCTCTGTAGATAGCCCAGCTAGACGAGGTATTGACCCTCTGTAGATAGCCCAGCTAGACGAGGTATTGACCCTCTGTCTCTGTAGATAGCCCGGCTAGACGAGGTATTGACCCTCTGTCTCTGTAGATAGCCCGGCTAGACGAGGTATTGACCCTCTGTCTCTGTAGATAGCCCGGCTAGACGAGGTATTGACCCTCTGTCTCTGTAGATAGCCCAGCTAGACGAGGTATTGACCCTCTGTCTCTGTAGATAGCCCAGCTAGACGAGGTATTGACCCTCTGTCTCTGTAGATAGCCCGGCTAGACGAGGTCAGCATCACCCTCTGGTCTCTGTAGATAGCCCGGCTAGACGAGGTCAGCATCACCCTCTGGTCTCTGTAGATAGCCCAGCTAGACGAGGTATTGACCCTCTGGTCTCTGTAGATAGCCCAGCTAGACGAGGTATTGACCCTCTGTAGATAGCCCAGCTAGACGAGGTATTGACCCTCTGTAGATAGCCCAGCTAGACGAGGTATTGACCCTCTGTAGATAGCCCAGCTAGACGAGGTATTGACCCTCTGTAGATAGCCCGGCTAGACGAGGTATTGACCCTCTGTAGATAGCCCGGCTAGACGAGGTATTGACCCTCTGTAGATAGCCCGGCTAGACGAGGTATTGACCCTCTGTCTCTGTAGATAGCCCAGCTAGACGAGGTATTGACCCTCTGTCTCTGTAGATAGCCCAGCTAGACGAGGTATTGACCCTCTGTAGATAGCCCGGCTAGACGAGGTATTGACCCTCTGTAGATAGCCCAGCTAGACGAGGTATTGACCCTCTGTAGATAGCCCGGCTAGACGAGGTATTGACCCTCTGTAGATAGCCCAGCTAGACGAGGTATTGACCCTCTGTAGATAGCCCAGCTAGACGAGGTATTGACCCTCTGTCTCTGTAGATAGCCCGGCTAGACGAGGTATTGACCCTCTGTCTCTGTAGATAGCCCGGCTAGACGAGGTATTGACCCTCTGTCTCTGTAGATAGCCCGGCTAGACGAGGTATTGACCCTCTGTCTCTGTAGATAGCCCAGCTAGACGAGGTATTGACCCTCTGTCTCTGTAGATAGCCCAGCTAGACGAGGTATTGACCCTCTGTCTCTGTAGATAGCCCGGCTAGACGAGGTATTGACCCTCTGGTCTCTGTAGATAGCCCAGCTAGACGAGGTATTGACCCTCTGTCTCTGTAGATCGCCCGGCTAGACGAGGTATTGACCCTCTGTAGATAGCCCGGCTAGACGAGGTATTGACCCTCTGTCTCTGTAGATAGCCCGGCTAGACGAGGTATTGACCCTCTGTCTCTGTAGATAGCCCAGCTAGACGAGGTATTGACCCTCTGTAGATCGCCCGGCTAGACGAGGTATTGACCCTCTGTCTCTGTAGATAGCCCAGCTAGACGAGGTATTGACCCTCTGTAGATAGCCCAGCTAGACGAGGTATTGACCCTCTGTAGATAGCCCAGCTAGACGAGGTATTGACCCTCTGTAGATAGCCCAGCTAGACGAGGTATTGACCCTCTGTAGATAGCCCAGCTAGACGAGGTATTGACCCTCTGTAGATAGCCCAGCTAGACGAGGTATTGACCCTCTGTCTCTGTAGATAGCCCAGCTCGACGAGGTATTGACCCTCTGTAGATAGCCCAGCTAGACGAGGTATTGACCCTCTGTAGATAGCCCAGCTAGACGAGGTATTGACCCTCTGTAGATAGCCCAGCTAGACGAGGTATTGACCCTCTGTAGATAGCCCAGCTAGACGAGGTATTGACCCTCTGTAGATAGCCCAGCTAGACGAGGTATTGACCCTCTGTAGATAGCCCAGCTAGACGAGGTATTGACCCTCTGTAGATAGCCCAGCTAGACGAGGTATTGACCCTCTGTCTCTGTAGATAGCCCAGCTAGACGAGGTATTGACCCTCTGGTCTCTGTAGATAGCCCGGCTAGACGAGGTATTGACCCTCTGGTCTCTGTAGATAGCCCAGCTAGACGAGGTATTGACCCTCTGTAGATAGCCCAGCTAGACGAGGTATTGACCCTCTGTAGATAGCCCAGCTAGACGAGGTATTGACCCTCTGTCTCTGTAGATAGCCCAGCTAGACGAGGTATTGACCCTCTGTCTCTGTAGATAGCCCAGCTAGACGAGGTATTGACCCTCTGGTCTCTGTAGATCGCCCGGCTAGACGAGGTATTGACCCTCTGTAGATAGCCCGGCTAGACGAGGTATTGACCCTCTGTCTCTGTAGATAGCCCAGCTAGACGAGGTATTGACCCTCTGTAGATAGCCCAGCTAGACGAGGTATTGACCCTCTGTAGATAGCCCAGCTAGACGAGGTATTGACCCTCTGTCTCTGTAGATAGCCCAGCTAGACGAGGTATTGACCCTCTGTAGATAGCCCAGCTAGACGAGGTATTGACCCTCTGTAGATAGCCCAGCTAGACGAGGTATTGACCCTCTGTCTCTGTAGATAGCCCAGCTAGACGAGGTATTGACCCTCTGTCTCTGTAGATAGCCCAGCTAGACGAGGTATTGACCCTCTGGTCTCTGTAGATAGCCCAGCTAGACGAGGTATTGACCCTCTGGTCTCTGTAGATAGCCCGGCTAGACGAGGTATTGACCCTCTGGTCTCTGTAGATAGCCCAGCTAGACGAGGTATTGACCCTCTGTAGATAGCCCAGCTAGACGAGGTATTGACCCTCTGTAGATAGCCCAGCTAGACGAGGTATTGACCCTCTGGTCTCTGTAGATAGCCCGGCTAGACGAGGTATTGACCCTCTGGTCTCTGTAGATAGCCCAGCTAGACGAGGTATTGACCCTCTGGTCTCTGTAGATAGCCCAGCTAGACGAGGTATTGACCCTCTGTCTCTGTAGATAGCCCAGCTAGACGAGGTATTGACCCTCTGTAGATAGCCCAGCTAGACGAGGTATTGACCCTCTGTCTCTGTAGATAGCCCAGCTAGACGAGGTATTGACCCTCTGTCTCTGTAGATAGCCCGGCTAGACGAGGTATTGACCCTCTGTCTCTGTAGATAGCCCAGCTAGATGAGGTATTGACCCTCTGTCTCTGTAGATCGCCCAGCTAGACGAGGTATTGACCCTCTGTCTCTGTAGATCGCCCAGCTAGACGAGGTATTGACCCTCTGTAGATAGCCCAGCTAGACGAGGTATTGACCCTCTGTAGATAGCCCAGCTAGACGAGGTATTGACCCTCTGTCTCTGTAGATCGCCCAGCTAGACGAGGTATTGACCCTCTGTAGATAGCCCAGCTAGACGAGGTATTGACCCTCTGTAGATAGCCCAGCTAGACGAGGTATTGACCCTCTGTAGATAGCCCGGCTAGACGAGGTATTGACCCTCTGTCTCTGTAGATAGCCCAGCTAGACGAGGTATTGACCCTCTGGTCTCTGTAGATAGCCCAGCTAGACGAGGTATTGACCCTCTGTAGATAGCCCAGCTAGACGAGGTATTGACCCTCTGTCTCTGTAGATAGCCCAGCTAGACGAGGTATTGACCCTCTGGTCTCTGTAGATAGCCCAGCTAGACGAGGTATTGACCCTCTGGTCTCTGTAGATAGCCCAGCTAGACGAGGTATTGACCCTCTGTAGATAGCCCAGCTAGACGAGGTATTGACCCTCTGTCTCTGTAGATAGCCCAGCTAGACGAGGTATTGACCCTCTGGTCTCTGTAGATAGCCCAGCTAGACGAGGTATTGACCCTCTGTCTCTGTAGATAGCCCAGCTAGACGAGGTATTGACCCTCTGTCTCTGTAGATAGCCCGGCTAGACGAGGTATTGACCCTCTGGTCTCTGTAGATAGCCCGGCTAGACGAGGTATTGACCCTCTGTCTCTGTAGATAGCCCAGCTAGACGAGGTATTGACCCTCTGGTCTCTGTAGATAGCCCAGCTAGACGAGGTATTGACCCTCTGGTCTCTGTAGATAGCCCAGCTAGACGAGGTATTGACCCTCTGTAGATAGCCCAGCTAGACGAGGTATTGACCCTCTGTCTCTGTAGATAGCCCAGCTAGACGAGGTATTGACCCTCTGGTCTCTGTAGATAGCCCAGCTAGACGAGGTATTGACCCTCTGTAGATCGCCCAGCTAGACGAGGTATTGACCCTCTGTCTCTGTAGATAGCCCAGCTAGACGAGGTATTGACCCTCTGTCTCTGTAGATAGCCCAGCTAGACGAGGTATTGACCCTCTGTCTCTGTAGATAGCCCGGCTAGACGAGGTATTGACCCTCTGGTCTCTGTAGATAGCCCGGCTAGACGAGGTATTGACCCTCTGTCTCTGTAGATAGCCCAGCTAGACGAGGTATTGACCCTCTGGTCTCTGTAGATCGCCCAGCTAGACGAGGCTAAGATTCGTATCAGCGCTCTGAGGTCGGTCGTCGACCTGCTTCTCCTCTACGGATTCACACTGCTGGCTGAACGACCCGGCCCCGCCCACCAGACCTCCCATTCGCCAGCTGACCAGGAAGACCAGGAGAAAGGGGAGGAGCCGGAGGAGCCGGAGGAAGGAAGCAGCACCGCTCAGTCCATCCTGATGATGCTGTCCGACTTCCTGGACAGCGAGGTGTGTGTTAGAAAGTGTGTGTGTGTGTGTGTGTGTGGATGCAGGTATGTGAAGTTGTTGGACAATTTTAAAATGTATTGGGAAGACGCACTGTGTGTATATGAGTCGGTGTGTGTGTGTGTGTGTGTGTGTGTGTGTGTGTGTGTGTTTATGATTCTGTGTGTGTGTGTGTGTGTGTGTGTGTGTGTATATTTATGATTCTGTGTGTATATTTATGATTCTGTGTGTGTGTGTGTGTGTGTATTTATGATTCGGTGTGTGTGTGTGTGTATTTATGATTCGGGTGTGTGTGTGTGTGTGTGTATTTATGATTCGGTGTGTGTGTGTATTTATGATTCGGTGTGTGTGTGTGTGTATTTATGATTCGGTGTGTGTGTGTGTATTTATGATTCGGTGTGTGTGTGTGTGTGTGTATTTATGATTCGTGTGTGTGTGTGTGTGTGTGTTTGTGTGTGTGCTTGTGTGTGTATTTATGATTCTGTGTGTGTGTGTGTGTGTGTGTGTGTGTGTGTGTGTGTATATTTATGATTCGGTGTGTGTGTGTGTGTGTGTGTGTGTGTGTGTGTGTGTGTTTATGATTCTGTGTGTGTGTGTGTATATTTATGATTCTGTGTGTGTGTGTGTATATTTATGATTCGGTGTGTGTGTGTGTGTGTGTGTGTGTGTGTGTGTGTGTGTGTGTGTGTGTGTGTGTGTGTGTGTGTGTGTATTTATGATTCTGTGTGTGTGTGTGTATATTTATGATTCGGTGTGTGTGTGTGTGTGTGTTTGTGTGTGTGCTTGTGTGTGTATTTATGATTCGTGTGTGTGTGTGTGTGTGTGTGTGTGTGTGTGTGTGTATATTTATGATTCGTGTGTGTGTGTGTGTGTGTGTGTGTGTGTGTGTGTGTGTTTATGATTCTGTGTGTGTGTGTGTATATTTATGATTCTGTGTGTGTGTGTGTGTATATTTATGATTCGGTGTGTGTGTGTGTGTGTGTGTGTGTGTGTGTGTGTGTGTGTGTGTGTGTGTGTGTGTGTGTGTGTATTTATGATTCTGTGTGTGTGTGTGTATATTTATGATTCGGGTGTGTGTGTGTGTGTGTGTGTGTGTGTGTGTGCAGGTGTCTGAGCTGCGTACAGAGACAGCGGAGGGTCTGGCCAAGCTGATGTATTCCGGGCGGATCACCAGTGACAAGCTCCTCTCCCGATTGGTGTTGCTATGGTACAACCCCGTCACCGAGGGCGACACCAGACTACGCCACTGCCTCGGAGTGTTCTTCCAGCTGTACGCCCGGGAGAGCAGGTACCTCTGACCCCTAGATACACTGGGGATAAACTCTGACCCCTAGATACACTCTGACCCCTAGATACACTCTGACCCCTAGATACACTCTGACCCCTAGATACACTCTGACCCCTAGCTACACTCTGACCCCTAGATACACTCTGAACCCTAGATACACTCTGACCCCTAGATACACTGGGGATAAACTCTGACCCCTAGCTACACTCTGACCCCTAGATACACTCTGACCCCTAGATACACTCTGACCCCTAGATACACTGGGGATAAACTCTGACCCCTAGATACACTCTGACCCCTAGATACACTCTGACCCCTAGATACACTCTGACCCCTAGATACACTGGGGATAAACTCTGACCCCTAGATACACTCTGACCCCTAGATACACTCTGACCCCTAGATACACTCTGACCCCTAGATACACTCTGACCCCTAGATACACTCTGACCCCTAGATACACTGGGGATACACTCTGACCCCTAGCTACACTCTGACCCCTAGCTACACTCTGACCCCTAGATACACTCTGACCCCTAGATACACTGGGGATAAACTCTGACCCCTAGATACACTCTGACCCCTAGATACACTCTGACCCCTAGATACACTCTGACCCCTAGATACACTCTGACCCCTAGATACACTGGGGATACACTCTGACCCCTAGATACACTCTGACCCCTAGATACACTCTGACCCCTAGATACACTCTGACCCCTAGATACACTCTGACCCCTAGATACACTCTGACCCCTAGATACACTCTGACCCCTAGATACACTCTGACCCCTAGATACACTCTGACCCCTAGATACACTCTGACCCCTAGATACACTCTAACCCCTAGATACACTCTGACCCCTAGATACACTCTGACCCCTAGATACACTCTGACCCCTAGATACACTCTAACCCCTAGATACACTCTGACCCCTAGCTACACTCTGACCCCTAGCTACACTCTGACCCCTAGCTACACTCTGACCCCTAGATACACTGGGGATAAACTCTGACCCCTAGATACACTCTGACCCCTAGATACACTCTGACCCCTAGATACACTGGGGATAAACTCTGACCCCTAGATACACTCTGACCCCTAGATACACTCTGACCCCTAGATACACTCTGACCCCTAGATACACTCTGACCCCTAGATACACTCTGACCCCTAGATACACTGGGGATACACTCTGACCCCTAGATACACTCTGACCCCTAGCTACACTCTGACCCCTAGATACACTCTGACCCCTAGATACACTCTGACCCCTAGATACACTGGGGATAAACTCTGACCCCTAGATACACTCTGACCCCTAGATACACTCTGACCCCTAGATACACTCTGACCCCTAGATACACTCTGACCCCTAGATACACTCTGACCCCTAGATACACTCTGACCCCTAGATACACTCTGACCCCTAGCTACACTCTGACCCCTAGCTACACTCTGACCCCTAGCTACACTCTGACCCCTAGCTACACTACATATACAGGACCAGTTAAAATTTTGGACACACCTCCTCCTTCAAGGGTTTTTATTTTATTTTTACTATTTTCTACATTGTAGAATAATAGTGAAGACATCAAACCTATGAAATAACACATATGGAATCATGTAGTAACCAAAAAAAGTGTTAAACAAATCAAAATATATTTTAGATTCTTCAAAGTAGCCACGCTTGGTATTCTCTCAACCAGCTTCACCTGGAATGCTTTTCCAACAGTCTTGAAGGAGTTCCCACATATGCTGAGCACTTGTTGGCTGCTTTCCCTTCACTCCGCGTTCCGACTCATCCCAAACCATCTCATTTGGGTCGAGGTCGGGTGCAAAGCTGTCATCAAGGCAAAGAGTGGCTACTTCGTAAAATCTCAAATATATTTTTTGATTTGTTTAACACCGTTTTGGTTACTACATGAATCCATATTTACGTGTTTACTGACTGTGTGTGTGTTCAGGGCCCACCAGGAGTGTGTATACTGACTGTGTGTGTGTGTTCAGGGCCCACCAGGAGTGTGTATACTGACTGTGTGTGTGTGTTCAGGGCCCACCAGGAGTGTGTATACTGACTGTGTGTGTGTGTGTGTTCAGGGCCCACCAGGAGTGTGTGGAGGAGTGTTTCCTGCCCACCCTACAGACCCTGCTGAACGCTCCGGCTACGTCTCCGCTGGCCGAGGTGGACGTCACAAACGTAGCAGAGCTGCTGGTGGAGCTGACGCGGTCCAGCTCTCTCATAAAGCCTGGAGACCCACAGGTAGTACAACCTCATTATACCGTCTATACAACAGGTAGTACAACCTCATTATACCGTCTATACAACAGGTAATACAACCTCATTATACCGTCTATACAACCTCATTATACCATCTATACAACAGGTAGTACAACCTCATTATACCATCTATACAACAGGTAATACAACCTCATTATACCATCTATACAACAGGTAGTACAACCTCATTATACCGTCTATACAACAGGTAATACAACCTCATTATACCGTCTATACAACCTCATTATACCATCTATACAACAGGTAATACAACCTCATACCATCTATACAACAGGTAATACAACCTCATTATACCATCTATACAACAGGTAATACAACCTCATTATACCATCTATACCACAGGTAATACAACCTCATTATACCATCTATACAACAGGTAATACAACCTCATTATACCATCTATACCACAGGTAATACTACCTCATTATACCATCTATACAACAGGTAATACAACCTCATTATACCATCTATACAACAGGTAATACAACCTCATTATACCATCTATACCACAGGTAATACAACCTCATTATACCATCTATACAACAGGTAATACAACCTCATTATACTGTCTATACAACAGGTAATACTACCTCATTATACCATCTATACAACAGGTAATACAACCTCATTATAACATCTATACCACAGGTTATACAACCTCATTATACCATCTATACAACAGGTAATACAACCTCATTATACCATCTATACAACAGGTAATACAACCTCATTATACCATCTATACAACAGGTAATACAACCTCATTATACCGTCTTTACAACAGGTAATACAACCTCATTATACCGTCTATACAACAGGTAATACAACCTCATTATACCGTCTATACAACCTCATTATACTATCTATACAACAGGTAATACAACCTCATTATACCATCTATACAACAGGTAATACAACCTCATTATACCATCTATACAACAGGTAATACAACCTCATTATAACATCTATACAACAGGTAATACAACCTCATTATACCGTCTATACCACAGGTAATACAACCTCATTATACCATCTATACCACAGGTAATACAACCTCATACCATCTATACAACAGGTAATACAACCTCATTATACCATCTATACAACAGGTAGTACTACCTCATTATACCATCTATACAACAGGTAATACAACCTCATTATACCATCTATACAACAGGTAATACAACCTCATTATAACATCTATACAACAGGTAATACAACCTCATTATACCATCTATACAACAGGTAATACAACCTCATTATAACATCTATACAACAGGTAATACAACCTCATTATAACATCTATACAACAGGTAATACAACCTCATTATAACATCTATACAACAGGTAATACAACCTCATTATAACATCTATACAACAGGTAATACAACCTCATTATACCATCTATACAACAGGTAATACAACCTCATTATAACATCTATACAACAGGTAATACAACCTCATTATAACATCTATACAACAGGTAATACAACCTCATTATACCGTCTATACCACAGGTAATACAACCTCATTATACCGTCTATACAACAGGTAATACAACCTCATTATACCATCTATACAACAGGTAGTACAACCTCATTATACCATCTATACAACAGGTAATACAACCTCATTATACCATCTATACAGTAGTGATGGGGGGGGGGTCCATAGTTATACAGGCCTCTAACACACAGGTAATATTTAATATAACATCTATACAATAGTGATGGGGAGGTCCATAGTTGCATATCACAATATTATTTTGGACCATATATCAATACTTTCGATTTGTAATAAATAAATATATATATTTATTTTGATAGTTAGCGTTAGCTAGCGCTAGCCGGCTGTACCTGGCGCCAAAACTCCTGTATTTTTCATCCGACAAGCTTTTTTAAATAGTGAGCCAGACAACATGTTTTCAGCACATTTATTCCCATGACTGATCAGAACGTGTAGAATCACTATTCATCCCTCTGTCTGAAGTGTGTTCTCTGGAGGCTAAACGTGTGTGTGTGTGTGTGTGTGGGCAGGAGGTGTGTGTCCATGACTACCTGGCAGTGCGTGTGTGCGGTGAGATGCTGAAGGACCCGTCGGCTCCAGAAGTCCGTCTCTCGCCAAAGTGCTGAGCAGTCTGGAGCTCAGTGCTGACGGCAACAGGACGAGAGACCTGGTGACCCTGTTACAGCAAGTTACACAGGTACAGTACTGACAACGAGAGACCTGGTGACCCTGTTACACAGGTACAGTACTGACAACGAGAGACCTGGTGACCCTGTTACACAGGTACAGTACTGACAACGAGAGACCTGGTGACCCTGTTACACAGGTACAGTACTGACGACCAGAGACCTGGTGACCCTGTTACACAGGTACAGTACTGACGACCAGAGACCTGGTGACCCCGTTACACAGGTACAGTACTGACGACGAGAGACCTGGTGACCCCGTTACACAGGTACAGTACTGACAACGAGAGACCTGGTGACCCCGTTACACAGGTACAGTACTGACAACGAGAGACCTGGTGACCCCGTTACACAGGTACAGTACTGACGACCAGAGACCTGGTGACCCCGTTACACAGGTACAGTACTGACGACGAGAGACCTGGTGACCCCGTTACTATACATGTAGTGACCCTTTTACCTGGTGACACCAAACGAACCCATGTCTGTGTAGGAGGTGAAGGATCGCATCGCTCTGCGTGCTGTGGAGAAGCTGATTGGACAGCTGCAGGACTCCAACAGCCAACCAGATCTCAGCACTACGACACTACAGCCTGTAGATGTCAACACTGAGGGTAAAGAGAGAGAGGAGAGACTACTACTGAGGGTAGAGAGAGAGAGGAGACTACTACTGAGGGTAGAGAGAGAGAGGAGACTACTACTGAGGGTAGAGAGAGAGAGGAGACTACTACTGAGGGTAGAGAGAGAGAGGGGAGACTACTACTGAGGGTAGAGAGAGAGGAGACTACTACTGAGGGTAGAGAGAGAGAGGAGACTACTACTGAGGGTAGAGAGAGAGGAGACTACTACTGAGGGTAGAGAGAGAGGAGACTACTACTGAGGGTAGAGAGAGAGAGGAGACTACTACTGAGGGTAGAGAGAGAGAGAGGAGACTACTACTGAGGGTAGAGAGAGAGAGGAGACTACTACTGAGGGTAGAGAGAGAGAGAGGAGACTACTACTGAGGGTAGAGAGAGAGAGGAGACTACTACTGAGGGTAGAGAGAGAGGAGACTACTACTGAGGGTAGAGAGAGAGAGAGGAGACTACTACTGAGGGTAGAGAGAGAGAGAGGAGACTACTACTGAGGGTAGAGAGAGAGAGGAGACTACTACTGAGGGTAGAGAGAGAGAGGAGACTACTACTGAGGGTAGAGAGAGAGAGAGAGGAGACTACTACTGAGGGTAGAGAGAGAGGAGACTACTACTGAGGGTAGAGAGAGAGAGGAGACTACTACTGAGGGTAGAGAGAGAGGGGAGACTACTACTGAGGGTAGAGAGAGAGAGAGGGAGACTACTACTGAGGGTAGAGAGAGAGAGAGGAGACTACTACTGAGGGTAGAGAGAGAGAGGAGACTACTACTGAGGGTAGAGAGAGAGAGAGAGGAGACTACTACTGAGGGTAGAGAGAGAGAGAGAGGAGACTACTACTGAGGGTAGAGAGAGAGAGAGAGGAGACTACTACTGAGGGTAGAGAGAGAGAGGAGACTACTACTGAGGGTAGAGAGAGAGGGGAGACTACTACTGAGGGTGAGAGAGAGAGAGAGGAGACTACTACTGAGGGTAGAGAGAGAGAGAGAGGAGACTACTACGGAGGGTAGAGAGAGAGAGGAGACTACTACTGAGGGTAGAGAGAGAGAGAGGAGACTACTACTGAGGGTAGAGAGAGAGAGCAGACTACTACTGAGGGTAGAGAGAGAGAGGAGACTACTACTGAGGGTAGAGAGAGAGAGAGGAGACTACTACTGAGGGTAGAGAGAGAGAGGAGACTACTACTGAGGGTAGAGAGAGAGAGAGAGGAGACTACTACTGAGGGTAGAGAGAGAGAGGGGAGACTACTACTGAGGGTAGAGAGAGAGAGAGAGGAGACTACTACTGAGGGTAGAGAGAGAGAGAGAGGAGACTACTACTGAGGGTAGAGAGAGAGAGAGGAGACTACTACTGAGGGTGGAGAGAGAGAGAGAGGAGACTACTACTGAGGGTAGAGAGAGAGAGAGGAGACTACTACTGAGGGTGAGGAGAGAGAGAGAGGAGACTACTACTGAGGGTGAGAGAGAGAGAGGAGACTACTACTGAGGGTGAGAGAGAGAGAGAGGAGACTACTACTGAGGGTAGGAGAGAGAGAGAGAGGAGACTACTACTGAGGGTAGAGAGAGAGAGGAGACTACTACTGAGGGTAGAGAGAGAGAGAGGAGACTACTACTGAGGGTAGAGAGAGAGAGAGGAGACTACTACTGAGGGTAGAGAGAGAGAGAGGAGACTACTACTGAGGGTAGAGAGAGAGAGGAGACTACTACTGAGGGTAGAGAGAGAGAGAGGAGACTACTACTGAGGGTAGAGAGAGAGAGAGAGGAGACTACTACTGAGGGTAGAGAGAGAGAGAGAGGAGACTACTACTGAGGGTAGAGAGAGAGAGAGAGGAGACTACTACTGAGGGTGAGAGAGAGAGAGAGGAGACTACTACTGAGGGTGAGAGAGAGAGAGAGGAGACTACTACTGAGGGTAGAGAGAGAGAGGAGACTACTACTGAGGGTAGAGAGAGAGAGAGGAGACTACTACTGAGGGTAGAGAGAGAGAGAGGAGACTACTACTGAGGGTAGAGAGAGAGAGGAGACTACTACTGAGGGTAGAGAGAGAGAGAGGAGACTACTACTGAGGGTAGAGAGAGAGAGAGGAGACTACTACTGAGGGTAGAGAGAGAGAGAGGAGACTACTACTGAGGGTGAGAGAGAGAGAGGAGACTACTACTGAGGGTAGAGAGAGAGAGGAGACTACTACTGAGGGTAGAGAGAGAGAGGAGACTACTACTGAGGGTAGAGAGAGAGAGAGGAGACTACTACTGAGGGTAGAGAGAGAGAGGAGACTACTACTGAGGGTAGAGAGAGAGAGAGGAGACTACTACTGAGGGTAGAGAGAGAGAGAGGAGACTACTACTGAGGGTAGAGAGAGAGAGAGAGGAGACTACTACTGAGGGTAGAGAGAGAGAGGAGACTACTACTGAGGGTAGAGAGAGAGAGAGGAGACTACTACTGAGGGTAGAGAGAGAGAGAGGAGACTACTACTGAGGGTAGAGAGAGAGAGGAGACTACTACTGAGGGTAGAGAGAGAGAGAGGAGACTACTACTGAGGGTAGAGAGAGAGAGAGGAGACTACTACTGAGGGTAGAGAGAGAGAGAGAGGAGACTACTACTGAGGGTAGAGAGAGAGAGAGAGGAGACTACTACTGAGGGTGAGAGAGAGAGAGAGGAGACAAATACTGAGGGTAGAGAGAGAGAGGAGACTACTACTGAGGGTAGAGAGAGAGAGGAGACTACTACTGAGGGTAGAGAGAGAGAGAGGAGACTACTACTGAGGGTAGAGAGAGAGAGGAGACTACTACTGAGGGTAGAGAGAGAGAGGAGACTACTACTGAGGGTAGAGAGAGAGAGAGAGGAGACTACTACTGAGGGTAGAGAGAGAGAGGAGACTACTACTGAGGGTAGAGAGAGAGAGGAGACTACTACTGAGGGTAGAGAGAGAGAGAGGAGACTACTACTGAGGGTAGAGAGAGAGAGGAGACTACTACTGAGGGTAGAGAGAGAGAGGAGACTACTACTGAGGGTAGAGAGAGAGAGGAGACTACTACTGAGGGTAGAGAGAGAGAGGAGACTACTACTGAGGGTAGAGAGAGAGAGAGGAGACTACTACTGAGGGTAGAGAGAGAGAGGAGACTACTACTGAGGGTAGAGAGAGAGAGGAGACTACTACTGAGGGTGAGAGAGAGAGAGGAGACTACTACTGAGGGTAGAGAGAGAGAGGAGACTACTACTGAGGGTAGAGAGAGAGAGAGGAGACTACTACTGAGGGTAGAGAGAGAGAGGAGACTACTACTGAGGGTAGAGAGAGAGAGGAGACTAATACTGAGGGTAGAGAGAGAGAGAGGAGACTACTACTGAGGGTAGAGAGAGAGAGGAGACTACTACTGAGGGTAGAGAGAGAGAGGAGACTACTACTGAGGGTAGAGAGAGAGAGGAGACTACTACTGAGGGTAGAGAGAGAGAGGAGACTACTACTGAGGGTAGAGAGAGAGAGGAGACTACTACTGAGGGTAGAGAGAGAGAGGAGACTACTACTGAGGGTAGAGAGAGAGAGAGGAGACTACTACTGAGGGTAGAGAGAGAGAGGAGACTACTACTGAGGGTAGAGAGAGAGAGAGGAGACTACTACTGAGGGTAGAGAGAGAGAGGAGACTACTACTGAGGGTAGAGAGAGAGAGGAGACTACTACTGAGGGTAGAGAGAGAGAGGAGACTACTACTGAGGGTAGAGAGAGAGAGAGAGGAGACTACTACTGAGGGTAGAGAGAGAGAGAGGAGACTACTACTGAGGGTAGAGAGAGAGAGGAGACTACTACTGAGGGTAGAGAGAGAGAGGAGACTACTACTGAGGGTAGAGAGAGAGAGGAGACTACTACTGAGGGTAGAGAGAGAGAGAGGAGACTACTACTGAGGGTAGAGAGAGAGAGAGGAGACTACTACTGAGGGTAGAGAGAGAGAGGAGACTACTACTGAGGGTAGAGAGAGAGAGAGGAGACTACTACTGAGGGTAGAGAGAGAGAGAGGAGACTACTACTGAGGGTAGAGAGAGAGAGAGGAGACTACTACTGAGGGTAGAGAGAGAGAGGAGACTACTACTGAGGGTAGAGAGAGAGAGAGGAGACTACTACTGAGGGTAGAGAGAGAGAGAGGAGACTACTACTGAGGGTAGAGAGAGAGAGGAGACTACTACTGAGGGTAGAGAGAGAGGAGACTACTACTGAGGGTAGAGAGAGAGAGAGAGGAGACTACTACTGAGGGTGAGAGAGAGAGAGAGGAGACTACTACTGAGGGTAGAGAGAGAGAGGAGACTACTACTGAGGGTAGAGAGAGAGAGAGGAGACTACTACTGAGGGTAGAGAGAGAGAGAGGAGACTACTACTGAGGGTAGAGAGAGAGAGAGGAGACTACTACTGAGGGTAGAGAGAGAGAGAGGAGACTACTACTGAGGGTAGAGAGAGAGAGGAGACTACTACTGAGGGTAGAGAGAGAGAGAGGAGACTACTACTGAGGGTAGAGAGAGAGAGAGGAGACTACTACTGAGGGTAGAGAGAGAGAGGAGACTACTACTGAGGGTAGAGAGAGAGAGGAGACTACTACTGAGGGTAGAGAGAGAGAGGAGACTACTACTGAGGGTAGAGAGAGAGAGGAGACTACTACTGAGGGTGAGAGAGAGAGAGGAGACTACTACTGAGGGTAGAGAGAGAGAGAGGAGACTACTACTGAGGGTAGAGAGAGAGAGAGGAGACTACTACTGAGGGTGAGAGAGAGAGAAGGGAGACTACTACTGAGGGTAGAGAGAGAGAGGAGACTACTACTGAGGGTAGAGAGAGAGAGAGGAGACTACTACTGAGGGTAGAGAGAGAGAGAGGAGACTACTACTGAGGGTAGAGAGAGAGAGGAGACTACTACTGAGGGTAGAGAGAGAGAGAGGAGACTACTACTGAGGGTGAGAGAGAGAGAGGAGACTACTACTGAGGGTAGAGAGAGAGAGGAGACTACTACTGAGGGTGAGAGAGAGAGAGAGGAGACTACTACTGAGGGTAGAGAGAGAGAGGAGACTACTACTGAGGGTAGAGAGAGAGAGGAGACTACTACTGAGGGTAGAGAGAGAGAGGAGACTACTACTGAGGGTAGAGAGAGAGAGGAGACTACTACTGAGGGTAGAGAGAGAGAGAGGAGACTACTACTGAGGGTGAGAGAGAGAGAGGAGACTACTACTGAGGGTAGAGAGAGAGAGAGGAGACTACTACTGAGGGTAGAGAGAGAGAGAGGAGACTACTACTGAGGGTGAGAGAGAGAGAGGAGACTACTACTGAGGGTGAGAGAGAGAGAGGAGACTACTACTGAGGGTAGAGAGAGAGAGAGGAGACTACTACTGAGGGTAGAGAGAGAGAGGAGACTACTACTGAGGGTAGAGAGAGAGAGAGGAGACTACTACTGAGGGTGAGAGAGAGAGAGGAGACTACTACTGAGGGTAGAGAGAGAGAGGAGACTACTACTGAGGGTAGAGAGAGAGAGAGAGGAGACTACTACTGAGGGTAGAGAGAGAGAGGAGACTACTACTGAGGGTAGAGAGAGAGAGAGGAGACTACTACTGAGGGTGGAGAGAGAGAGAGGAGACTACTACTGAGGGTGAGAGAGAGAGAGGAGACTACTACTGAGGGTAGAGAGAGAGAGGAGACTACTACTGAGGGTAGAGAGAGAGAGAGGGAGACTACTACTGAGGGTAGAGAGAGAGAGGAGACTACTACTGAGGGTAGAGAGAGAGAGGAGACTACTACTGAGGGTAGAGAGAGAGAGGAGACTACTACTGAGGGTAGAGAGAGAGAGGAGACTACTACTGAGGGTAGAGAGAGAGAGGAGACTACTACTGAGGGTGAGAGAGAGAGGAGACTACTACTGAGGGTAGAGAGAGAGAGAGGAGACTACTACTGAGGGTAGAGAGAGAGAGAGGAGACTACTACTGAGGGTAGAGAGAGAGAGAGGAGACTACTACTGAGGGTAGAGAGAGAGAGGAGACTACTACTGAGGGTAGAGAGAGAGAGAGGAGACTACTACTGAGGGTAGAGAGAGAGGAGACTACTACTGAGGGTAGAGAGAGAGAGGAGACTACTACTGAGGGTAGAGAGAGAGAGGAGACTACTACTGAGGGTAGAGAGAGAGAGGAGACTACTACTGAGGGTAGAGAGAGAGAGGAGACTACTACTGAGGGTAGAGAGAGAGAGGAGACTACTACTGAGGGTAGAGAGAGAGAGAGGAGACTACTACTGAGGGTGAGAGAGAGAGAGGAGACTACTACTGAGGGTAGAGAGAGAGAGGAGACTACTACTGAGGGTAGAGAGAGAGAGGAGACTACTACTGAGGGTAGAGAGAGAGAGGAGACTACTACTGAGGGTAGAGAGAGAGAGGAGACTACTACTGAGGGTAGAGAGAGAGAGAGAGACTACTACTGAGGGTAGAGAGAGAGAGGAGACTACTACTGAGGGTAGAGAGAGAGAGAGGAGACTACTACTGAGGGTAGAGAGAGAGAGGAGACTACTACTGAGGGTAGAGAGAGAGAGGAGACTACTACTGAGGGTAGAGAGAGAGGAGACTACTACTGAGGGTGAGAGAGAGAGAGGAGACTACTACTGAGGGTAGAGAGAGAGAGAGGAGACTACTACTGAGGGTAGAGAGAGAGAGGAGACTACTACTGAGGGTAGAGAGAGAGACTACTCAGGGTAGAGAGAGAGGAGACTACTACTGAGGGTGAGAGAGAGAGAGGAGACTACTACTGAGGGTAGAGAGAGAGAGGAGACTACTACTGAGGGTAGAGAGAGAGAGAGGAGACTACTACTGAGGGTAGAGAGAGAGAGGAGACTACTACTGAGGGTAGAGAGAGAGAGGAGACTACTACTGAGGGTAGAGAGAGAGAGGAGACTACTACTGAGGGTAGAGAGAGAGAGGAGACTACTACTGAGGGTAGAGAGAGAGAGGAGACTACTACTGAGGGTAGAGAGAGAGAGGAGACTACTACTGAGGGTAGAGAGAGAGAGGAGACTACTACTGAGGGTAGAGAGAGAGAGGAGACTACTACTGAGGGTAGAGAGAGAGAGAGGAGACTACTACTGAGGGTAGAGAGAGAGAGGAGACTACTACTGAGGGTAGAGAGAGAGGAGACTACTACTGAGGGTAGAGAGAGAGAGGAGACTACTACTGAGGGTAGAGAGAGAGAGAGGAGACTACTACTGAGGGTAGAGAGAGAGAGCTGAGAGGACTACTGAGGGTAGAGAGAGAGAGGAGACTACTACTGAGGGTGAGAGAGAGAGAGGAGACTACTACTGAGGGTAGAGAGAGAGAGGAGACTACTACTGAGGGTAGAGAGAGAGGAGACTACTACTGAGGGTAGAGAGAGAGAGGAGACTACTACTGAGGGTAGAGAGAGACTACGAGGTAGAGAGAGAGAGGGAGACTACTACTGAGGGTAGAGAGAGAGAGAGAGACTACTACTGAGGGTAGAGAGAGAGAGGAGACTACTACTGAGGGTAGAGAGAGAGAGGAGACTACTACTGAGGGTAGAGAGAGAGAGGAGACTACTACTGAGGGTAGAGAGAGAGAGAGGAGACTACTACTGAGGGTAGAGAGAGAGAGGAGACTACTACTGAGGGTAGAGAGAGAGAGAGGGAGACTACTACTGAGGGTAGAGAGAGAGGAGACTACTACTGAGGGTAGAGGAGAGAGAGGAGACTACTACTGAGGGTAGAGAGAGAGAGGAGACTACTACTGAGGGTAGAGAGAGAGAGGAGACTACTACTGAGGGTGAGAGAGAGAGGAGACTACTACTGAGGGTAGAGAGAGAGAGGAGACTACTACTGAGGGTAAGAGAGAGAGAGGAGACTACTACTGAGGGTGAGAGAGAGAGGAGACTACTACTGAGGGTGAGAGAGAGGAGACTACTACTGAGGGTAGAGAGAGAGAGGAGACTACTACTGAGGGTAGGAGAGAGAGAGGAGACTACTACTGAGGGTAGAGAGAGAGAGGAGACTACTACTGAGGGTGAGAGAGAGAGGAGACTACTACTGAGGGTAGAGAGAGAGAGGAGACTACTACTGAGGGTAGAGAGAGAGGAGACTGAGACTACTGAGGGTAGAGAGAGAGAGGAGACTACTACTGAGGGTAGAGAGAGAGAGGAGACTACTACTGAGGGTAGAGAGAGAGAGAGGAGACTACTACTGAGGGTAGAGAGAGAGAGGAGACTACTACTGAGGGTAGAGAGAGAGACTACTACTGAGGGTAGAGAGAGAGGAGACTACTACTGAGGGTAGAGAGAGAGAGGAGACTACTACTGAGGGTAGAGAGAGAGAGGAGACTACTACTGAGGGTAGAGAGAGAGAGAGGAGACTACTACTGAGGGTAGAGAGAGAGAGGAGACTACTACTGAGGGTAGAGAGAGAGAGGAGACTACTACTGAGGGTAGAGAGAGAGAGGAGACTACTACTGAGGGTAGAGAGAGAGAGGAGACTACTACTGAGGGTAGAGAGAGGAGACTACTACTGAGGGTAGAGAGAGGAGACTACTACTGAGGGTAGAGAGAGAGAGGAGACTACTACTGAGGGTAGAGAGAGAGAGGAGACTACTACTGAGGGTGAGAGAGAGAGAGGAGACTACTACTGAGGGTGAGAGAGAGAGAGAGGAGACTACTACTGAGGGTAGAGAGAGAGAGAGGAGACTACTACTGAGGGTAGAGAGAGAGAGAGGAGACTACTACTGAGGGTAGAGAGAGAGAGGAGACTACTACTGAGGGTAGAGAGAGAGAGGAGACTACTACTGAGGGTAGAGAGAGAGAGAGGAGACTACTACTGAGGGTAGAGAGAGAGAGAGAGGAGACTACTACTGAGGGTGAGAGAGAGAGAGGAGACTACTACTGAGGGTAGAGAGAGAGAGAGGAGACTACTACTGAGGGTAGAGAGAAAGAGCACTACTGAGGGTAGAGAGAGAGGAGACTACTACTGAGGGTGAGAGAGAGAGGAGATACTACTGAGGGTAGAGAGAGAGAGGAGACTACTACTGAGGGTAGAGAGAGAGAGAGGAGACTACTACTGAGGGTAGAGAGAGAGAGGAGACTACTACTGAGGGTAGAGAGAGAGAGGAGACTACTACTGAGGGTAGAGAGAGAGAGAGGAGACTACTACTGAGGGTAGAGAGAGAGAGGAGACTACTACTGAGGGTAGAGAGAGAGAGAGGGAGACTACTACTGAGGGTAGAGAGAGAGAGAGGAGACTACTACTGAGGGTAGAGAGAGAGAGAGGCACTACTGAGGGTAGAGAGAGAGAGAGAGGAGACTACTACTGAGGGTAGAGAGAGAGAGGAGACTACTACTGAGGGTGAGAGAGAGAGGAGACTACTACTGAGGGTAGAGAGAGAGAGAGGAGACTACTACTGAGGGTAGAGAGAGAGAGGAGACTACTACTGAGGGTAGAGAGAGAGAGGAGACTACTACTGAGGGTGAGAGAGAGAGGAGACTACTACTGAGGGTGAGAGAGAGAGAGGAGACTACTACTGAGGGTAGAGAGAGATGGATTGAACTCCTAATGTTTTCATCTCTTCAGATGCTGCCAACCAGGACGTGGACCAGTCTGCCAAGAGGCCCAGGAGAGGTATTACCCCAAGTTACACACCTCCTGCTAACCTCTGACCCGGAAGAGCAACACACATAGTTGATCCTGTGTGTGTGTGTGTGTGTGTGTGTGTGTGTGTGTGTGTGTGTGTGTGTGTGTGTGTGTAGGTCAGAGGAAACCCTCCAAAGGAGCCAAGAAGTCCAGCAGATCGGCAGAGTCCTCCGAGGAGAGGTGAGGAGAGGGGGAGAGGAGGGGAGAGGAGAGGAGGGGGGGGTGTGAACATTGTACCATGATGTTTAATTGTCCCTGAATGTTGAAATGGATCCGTTCTGTATATCACCTTTAACTCCCCCTCCTCCTCTCTGTCCCCCTCCTCCTCTCCCTCCCTGCCCCTCCTCCCCCTCTCTCCTCCTCCCTCCGCCCCCTCCTCCTCTCCGTCTCCCCTCCCTCCGCCCCCTCCTCCTCTCTGTCCCCCTCCTCCTCTCCTCCCCCTCCTCTCTCCCTCCCTGCCCCTCCTCCCCCTCTCTCCTCCTCCTCTCCGCCCCCTCCTCCTCTCCGTCCGTCTCCCTCCTCCTCTCTGTCCCCCCTCCTCTCCCTCCCCTCCTCCTCCTCTCCCTCCATAGTGATGGGGAGAATGTTCCAGACTCGGTGCCGGTACCTCGTCCATCCCGCCGGGCCAAGACGGCAGCTTTGGACAAAACCAGACTGGACCTCAGTGCCCTGATCAACCAGGAGGACGACACCTCGTAGAGTCCCAGGTCAGATAGGGTAGAGAGGTCAGAGGTCAGGAGGAGTGTAGCTGCCCAGTGGAATCACTAATGTATCAGAGAAGTGGACATGACAGGTCTCTCACCCTGTTGATCTACAAAAGGAATTCCTATCATCAACCTGAATTAAAAAAAATGTATTTTTATTGGATTAAATAAAATAAATTAAAATTCCTCTTCCCTGTTGTGTCTCTCTGCTGTAATTCTCCCTTTGTTATTGAACTCTGTATTCTTCCAGGAAGTCCTATTGAGGTCAGGAGAACTCTGTATTCCTCCAGGAAGTCCCATTGAGGTCAGGAGAACTCTGTATTCCTCCAGGAAGTCCCATTGAGGAGAGCTCTGTATTCTTCCAGGAAGTCCCATTGAGGTCAGGAGAACTCTGTATTCCTCCAGGAAGTCCCATTGAGGTCAGGAGAACTCTGTATTCCTCCAGGAAGTCCCATTGAGGTCAGGAGAACTCTGTATTCCTCCAGGAAGTCACATTGAGGTCAGGAGAACTCTGTATTCCTCCAGGAAGTCCCATTGAGGTCAGGAGAACTCTGTATTCCTCCAGGAAGTCACATTGAGGTCAGGAGAACTCTGTATTCCTCCAGGAAGTCCCATTGAGGTCAGGAGAGCTCTGTATTCCTCCAGGAAGTCCCATTGAGGAGAGCTCTGTATTCTTCCAGGAAGTCCCATTGAGGAGAGCTCTGTATTCTTCCAGGAAGTCCCATTGAGGTCAGGAGAACTCTGTATTCCTCCAGGAAGTCCCATTGAGGTCAGGAGAGCTCTGTATTCCTCCAGGAAGTCCCATTGAGGAGAGCTCTGTATTCTTCCAGGAAGTCCCATTGAGGTCAGGAGAACTCTGTATTCCTCCAGGAAGTCCCATTGAGGTCAGGAGAACTCTGTATTCCTCCAGGAAGTCCCATTGAGGTCAGGAGAGCTCTGTATTCTTCCAGGAAGTCCCATTGAGGTCAGGAGAACTCTGTATTCCTCCAGGAAGTCCCATTGAGGTCAGGAGAGCTCTGTATTCCTCCAGGAAGTCCCATTGAGGAGAGCTCTGTATTCCTCCAGGAAGTCCCATTGAGGTCAGGAGAACTCTGTATTCCTCCAGGAAGTCCCATTGAGGAGAGCTCTGTATTCTTCCAGGAAGTCCCATTGAGGTCAGGAGAACTCTGTATTCCTCCAGGAAGTCCCATTGAGGTCAGGAGAACTCTGTATTCCTCCAGGAAGTCCCATTGAGGTCAGGAGAACTCTGTATTCTTCCAGGAAGTCCCATTGAGGTCAGGAGAACTCTGTATTTCTCCAGGAAGTCCCATTGAGGTCAGGAGAACTCTGTATTCCTCCAGGAAGTCCCATTGAGGTCAGGAGAACTCTGTATTTCTCCAGGAAGTCCCATTGAGGTCAGGAGAACTCTGTATTCCTCCAGGAAGTCCCATTGAGGTCAGGAGAACTCTGTATTTCTCCAGGAAGTCACATTGAGGTCAGGAGAACTGGGGGGACGACTGGACGGTGTGTGGTACAGTACTGAGATGGTCATTATCACCGACCGCAACACATTGTTCCTGCCGGACTGCAGACGCGTGACCGATCTTACGTATCAGCCAATCACATCGTATGAAATAGCTATCGGATGATCTCCACTGAACAAAGATTTCACTGAGTTACAGTTCATACGAGGAAATCAGTCAAATGAATTAGGTCCTAATCTATGGATTTCACATGACTGGGAATACAGATATCCCTCTGTTGGTCACAGACACCTTAAAAAAAGAGAGTAGGGGGTGTGGATCAGAAAACCAGTCAGTATCTGGTGTGACCACCACATGCCTAACGCAGCACGACGCATCTCCTTCACGTAGAGATGATCAGGCTGTGGATTGTTGTCCCACTTCCTCTTCAATGGCTGTGCGAAGTTGCTGGATATCGGCGGGAACTGGAACAAGCTGTCGTACACGTCGATCCAGAGCATCCCAAACATGCTCGATGGGGTGACATGTCTGGTTAGTATGCAGGCCATGGAAGCACTGGGACGTTTTCAGCTCCCAGTAATTGCGTCCAGATCCTTGCGACGTGGGGCCGTGCGTTATCCTGCTGAAACATGAGGTGATGAATGGTACGACAACGGGCCTCGGGATCATTAAAGTGAAGACTGTTGTTTTATCAAATCAATTCTCTGTAATTATTATTTACGCGATTTAAACTACTTCATCATGTAACTGTGATTAACTAGGAAGTCGGGGAACCAAGGAAAATATTCAGATTACAAAGTTATAATTTTCCTAATATAACTCTTCAGATATTTTAATATCTGATCGATTAGTCTTCTGATTAATGAATTATTATTTTACCTCACGTTAGTCTCCATTCCAAATGTCGTAAATTGTTGGTTATCTGCACGAACCCAGTCTTCACTATGAGTCATCCATACATCAATTGTCTTAATCATTTATTTACTAACTAAATAATCACAGAAATGCATAACATACAAACAAAGTAGATATGGTTACAAGGAAATGTGCCCTAGTGGGCTAAACCGGCATGGCGGCTTGTCAGACAGAGGGACTGAGAAGGGCGCGGAAGGTAAGAGACACTATAAAGTTGATAATTATAACCATTGAAATGCTAATCCTTTGCACATGAACGCTCACTCATTCGGGAATAATTGCAATAAATATATATATTTACGCTCAGTGTGTCGTCGTGATCTCTGCTGGAATCTTCTTTCTGCCCATCTTTCGTGGTTAGAATGGATAGTTCAGAGTAACATTCAGCCATGTCGTTATAGAATAGATGTTTCGGCGGTCCTTGCATCCAATGGTACATAATTCCTAGCTGCAGACTAGTAATTTAGTATCGAAGAGTTGCTCTTATTCTGTCTGAATCGATAGTCTCAGAGTCTCTCCTCAAACCTTAGCTCCCTCGATGCTCGAGGTACGCGCGGTCTGTCCGGGAATTCCCCAGGTGGGGGTTTATATCCAGAACAGCAGGAAAGAGACTGTCCCATGACGCCAGATCAATGTCTGTGCTCATTGGGCGGGCCTACGACTCAGTTAAACTCCTAAGGGAATTGGAGTCTCCTTCATTAAACAGTTTAAAATCACATTAAATAATTTCACAAATAGTTTCATCTTTACTCATTCATTTTATACAATAATTAGATGCAAGCCTCACAACTGAGAGACTTGTATAAACAGAGTTATGGTAATGTGGCTGTATTGTTTCACAAACATTAAACGAAATGGACCGGGTCGGTCGTGGCTGGATTCTCCATCGACCGTGTAAAACATTCTCCAAAAACATGGACATTGTTCAGTTCTCAAATTCTGTGATGTATACCAAGTTCCTCTGTTCTACTGTGAAACCTCTCTCTCTCTATACTGCCTGGCCATGAGGAGAGAGACTCCTCTAGGAATTTACGACCTGCGATAACAGAGCCTGGGTGTAGGGGATGGTGCTCGCTATACTCAAAGAGGACCACGTCGTATTCATGACTTGACTAGTTAAATAAAGGCTACATCAATAAAATACAATTGTGTTTGTTGTCCGTAGCTTACGCCTGCCCCATACCATAACCCCACCTCCACCATGGGGCCCAATACCATAACCCCACCTCCACCATGGGGCCCATACCATAACCCCACCTCCACCATGGGGCCCCATACCATAACCCCACCTCCACCATGGGGCCCATACCATAACCCCACCTCCACCATGGGGCCCATACCATAACCCCACCTCCACCATGGGGCCCAATACCATAACCCCACCTCCACCATGGGGCCCATACCATAACCCCACCTCCACCATGGGGCCCAATACCATAACCCCACCTCCACCATGGGGCCCAATACCATAACCCCACCTCCACCATGGGGCCCAATACCATAACCCCACCTCCACCATGGGGCCCCATACCATAACCCCACCTCCACCATGGGGCCCATACCATAACCCCACCTCCACCATGGGGCCCCATACCATAACCCCACCTCCACCATGGGGCCCATACCATAACCCCACCTCCACCATGGGGCCCAATACCATAACCCCACCTCCACCATGGGGCCCATACCATAACCCCACCTCCACCATGGGGCCCAATACCATAACCCCACCTCCACCATGGGGCCCCATACCATAACCCCACCTCCACCATGGGGCCATATACCATAACCCCACCTCCACCATGGGGCCCAATACCATAACCCCACCTCCACCATGGGGCCCCATACCATAACCCCACCTCCACCATGGGGCCCCATACCATAACCCCACCTCCACCATGGGGCCATATACCATAACCCCACCTCCACCATGGGGCCCAATACCATAACCCCACCTCCACCATGGGGCCCCATACCATAACCCCACCTCCACCATGGGGCCCCATACCATAACCCCACCTCCACCATGGGGCCCAATACCATAACCCCACCTCCACCATGGGGCCCAATACCATAACCCCACCTCCACCATGGGGCCCAATACCATAACCCCACCTCCACCATGGGGCCCAATACCATAACCCCACCTCCACCATGGGGCCCCATACCATAACCCCACCTCCACCATGGGGCCCATACCATAACCCCACCTCCACCATGGGGCCCATACCATAACCCCACCTCCACCATGGGGCCCCATACCCCACCTCCACCATGGGGCCCATACCATAACCCCACCTCCACCATGGGGCCCAATACCATAACCCCACCGCCACCATGGGGCCCAATACCATAACCCCACCTCCACCATGGGGCCCAATACCATAACCCCACCTCCACCATGGGGCCCATACCATAACTCCACCATAGGGCCCAATACCATAACCCCACCTCCACCATGGGGCCCATACCATAACCCCACCTCCACCATGGGGCCCAATACCATAACCCCACCTCCACCATGGGGCCCATACCATAACTCCACCATGGGGCCCAATACCATAACCCCACCTCCACCATGGGGCCCATACCATAACCCCACCTCCACCATGGGGCCCATACCATAACCCCACCTCCACCATGGGGCCCATACCATAACCCCACCTCCACCATGGGGCCCAATACCATAACCCCACCTCCACCATGGGGCCCATACCATAACCCCACCTCCACCATGGGGCCCAATACCATAACCCCACCTCCACCATGGGGCCCATACCATAACCCCACCTCCACCATGGGGCCCCATACCCCACCTCCACCATGGGGCCCATACCATAACCCCACCTCCACCATGGGGCCCAATACCATAACCCCACCGCCACCATGGGGCCCAATACCATAACCCCACCTCCACCATGGGGCCCAATACCATAACCCCACCTCCACCATGGGGCCCATACCATAACTCCACCATAGGGCCCAATACCATAACCCCACCTCCACCATGGGGCCCATACCATAACCCCACCTCCACCATGGGGCCCAATACCATAACCCCACCTCCACCATGGGGCCCATACCATAACTCCACCATAGGGCCCAATACCATAACCCCACCTCCACCATGGGGCCCATACCATAACCCCACCTCCACCATGGGGCCCATACCATAACCCCACCTCCACCATGGGGCCCATACCATAACCCCACCTTCACCATGGGGCCCATACCATAACCCCACCTCCACCATGGGGCCCATACCATAACCCCACCTCCACCATGGGGCCCATACCATAACCCCACCTCCACCATGGGGCCCTCTGTTCACAACGTTGACATCAGCAAACTGCTCGCCCACACGACTCCATACATACTGTCTGCTGCCCGGTACAGTTGAAACCAGGATTCATCCGTGAAGAGCACACTTCTCCAGCGTGCCAGTAACCATCGAAGGTGAGCATTTTCCCCACTGAAGTCAGTTACGACGCCGAACTGCAGTCAGGTCAAGACCCTGGTGAGGACGACGAGCAACGCAGATGAGCTTCCCTGAGACGGTTTCTGACAGTTGGTGCAGAATTTCTTCGGTTGTGCAAAACCCACAGCTTCATTAGCTGTCTGGGTGGCTGGTTTCAGACGAGCCCGCAGGATGTGGAGGTCCTGGGCTGGCGTGGTTACACGCGGTCTGCGGTTTTGAGGCCGATTTCTCTAAAACGACGGAGGCGACTCGATGGTAGAGCAATTAACATGAAATTATCTGGCAACAGCTCTGGTGGACATTCCTGCAGTCGGCACGACAATTGCTCCCTCAAAACTTGAGATATCTGTGGCATTGTGCTGTGAGGCAAAACTGTACATTTTAGAGTGGCCTTTTATTGTCCCCCAGCACAAGGTGCACCTGTGTAATGATCATGCTGTTTAATCAGCTTCTTGATATTCCACGCCTGTCAAGTGGATGGATGATCAAAGGAGAAATGCTCACTAACAGGGATTGTAAACAATTATTTTGCACAAAACTTGAGAGAAATCTGCATACAGAAAATTTGTTTTTGCTTTGTCACTATGGGGTATTGTGATGTCACTATGGGGTATTGTGATGTCACTATGGGGTATTGTGATGTCACTATGGGGTATTGTGATGTCACTATGGGGTATTGTGATGTCATTATGGGCCATTGTGATGTCATTATGGGGTATTGTGTGTAGATTGCTGAGGTAAAAATAATTTAATCAATTTTAGAATAAGGCTGGAACGTAATAAAATATGGAAAAAGGGAAGGGGTCTGAATACTTTCTGACTGTGCTGCACAGTAATCTGATCTATTGAACATGTCAGCTAACCATATACGATATAGCCATCTGGTCTATTGAACATGTCAGCTAACCATATACGATATAGCCATCTGATCTATTGAACATGTCAGCTAACCATATACGATATAGCCATCTGATCTATTGAACATGTCAGCTAACCATATACGACATAGCCATCTGATACCTGACTGCACAGTCGATGACGTGGTACGTAAACCGCCTAAGCAGTTTGGTGAGAGGGGGAGGAGAGGCTGGGTGAGAGGGGGTGAGGAGAGGCTGGGTGAGGAGAGGCTGGGTGAGGAGAGGCTGGGTGAGAGGGGGTGAGGAGAGGCTGGGTGAGAGGGGGTGAGGAGAGGCTGGGTGAGAGGGGAGAGGAGAGGCTGGGTGAGTGGGGGTGAGGAGAGGCTGGGTGGGGGAGAGGCTGAGTGAGAGGGGGTGAGGAGAGGCTGGGCAGCTAGAAGACAGTTGGAGCCGCTGGGAGACCATCACACTACAGTAACATAACCAAGGTCTGTCATCAACATGTCAATAACAACAGATTTATATCAGGATGATCTGTCAGGGGGGTGATAGAGGGAGGAGGGTAGTGGGGTGTACAGGGTTAATAACCTCTGGGGGGGTACAGGGTTAATAACCTCTGGGGGGGTACAGGGTTAATAACCTCTGGGGGGGTACAGGGTTAATAACCTCTGGGGGGTACAGGGTTAATAACCTCTGGGGGGTACAGGGTTAATAACCTCTGGGGGGTACAGGGTTAATAACCTCTGGGGGGTACAGGGTTAATAACCTCTGGGGGGGTACAGGGTTAATAACCTCTGGGGGGGTACAGGGTTAATAACCTCTGGGGGGTACAGGGTTAATAACCTCTGGGGGGGTACAAGGTTAATAACCTCTGGGGGGGGTACAGGGTTAATAACCTCTGGGGGGGTACAGGGTTAATAACCTCTGGGGGGGCTACAGGGTTAATAACCTCTGGGGGGGTACAAGGTTAATAACCTCTGGGGGGGGTACAGGGTTATTAACCTCTAGGGGGGGTACAGGGTTAATAACCTCTGGGGGGGCTACAGGGTTAATAACCTCTGGGGGGGTACAAGGTTAATAACCTCTGGGGGGGGTACAGGGTTAATAACCTCTGGGGGGGTACAGGGTTAATAACCTCTGGGGGGTACAGGGTTAATAACCTCTGGGGGTGTACAGGGTTAATAACCTCTGGGGGGTACAGGGTTAATAACCTCTGGGGGGTACAGGGTTAATAACCTCTGGGGGGTACAGGGTTAATAACCTCTGGGGGGGGTACAGGGTTAATAACCTATGGGGGGGTACAAGGTTAATAACCTCTGGGGGGGTACAGGGTTAATAACCTCTGGGGGGTACAGGGTTAATAACCTCTGGGGGTACAGGGTTAATAACCTCTGGGGGGTGTACAGGGTTAATAACCTCTGGGGGGGTGTACAGAGTTAATAACCTCTGGGGGGGGGGTATACAGGGTTAATAACCTCTGGGGGGGTACAGGGTTAATAACCTCTGGGGGTACAGGGTTAATAACCTCTGGGGGGCGTACAGGGTTAATAACCTCTGGGGGGTGTACAGGGTTAATAACCTCTGGGGGGCACAGGGTTAATAACCTCTGGGGGGTACAGGGTTAATAACTTCTGGGGGGTACAGGGTTAATAACCTCGGGGGGTACAGGGTTAATAACCTCTGGGGGGGCACAGGGTTAATAACCTCTGGGGTGTACAGGGTTAATAACCTCTAGGGGGGTTCAGGGTTAATAACCTTTGAGGGGGGTACAGGGTTAATAACCTCTAGGGGGGGGTACAGGGTTAATAACCTCTGGGGGGTACAGGGTTAATAACCTCTGGGGGGGTACAGGGTTAATAACCTCTGGGGGGTACAGGGTTAATAACCTCTAGGGGGGAACAGGGTTAATAACCTCTGGGGGGAGTACAGGGTTAATAACCTCTCGGGGGTGTACAGGGTTAATAACCTCTGGGGCGGTGTACAGGGTTAATAACCCCTGGGGGGTGTACAGGGTTAATAACCTCTGGGGGGGTACAGGGTTAATAACCTCTGGGGGGTACAGAGTTAATAACCTCTGGGGGTGTACAGGGTTAATAACCTCTGGGGGTACAGGGTTAATAACCTCGGGGTGGTACAGGGTTAATAACCTCTGGGGGTGTACAGGGTTAATAACCTCTGGGGGGTGGGCACAGGGTTAATAACCTCTGGGGGGGGTACAGGGTTAATAACCTCGGGGGGTGTACAGGGTTAATAACCTCGGGGTGGTACAGGGTTAATAACCTCTGGGGGTGGGTACAGGGTTAATAACCTCTGGGGGGTGTACAGGGTTAATAACCTCTGGGGGCACAGGGTTAATAACCTCTGGGGTGTACAGGGTTAATAACCTCTGGGGGTGTACAGGGTTAATAACCTCTGGGGGGTGTACAGGGTTAATAACCTCTGGGGGGCACAGGGTTAATAACCTCTGGGGTGTACAGGGTTAATAACCTCTAGGGGGGGTACAGGGTTAATAACCTTTAGGGGGGGTACAGGGTTAATAACCTCTGGGGGGGGTACAGGGTTAATAACCTCTGGGGGGTACAGGGTTAATAACCTCTGGGGGGTGTACAGGGTTAATAACCTCTGGGGGGTGTACAGGGTTAATAACCTCTGGGGGGTGTACAGGGTTAATAACCTCTGGGGGGTGTACAGGGTTAATAACCTCTGGGGGGGTGTACAGGGTTAATAACCTCTGGGGGGGTGTACAGGGTTAATAACCTCTGGGGGGTGTACAGGGTTAATAACCTCTGGGGGGCACAGGGTTAATAACCTCTGGGGTGTACAGGGTTAATAACCTCTAGGGGGGGTACAGGGTTAATAACATCTGGGGGTGGGTACAGGGTTAATAACCTCTGGGGGGTGTACAGGGTTAATAACCTCTGGGGGGGCTCAGGGTTAATAACCTCTGGGGGGTACAGGGTTAATAACCTCTGGGGTGTACAGGGTTAATAACCTCTAGGGGGGGGTACAGGGTTAATAACCTCTAGGGGGTACAGGGTTAATAACCTCTGGGGGGGTACAGGGTTAATAACCTCTGGGGGAGGTACAGGGTTAATAACCTCTGGGGGGGGTACAGGGTTAATAACCTCTGGGGGGTACAGGGTTAATAACCTCTGGGGGGGTACAGGGTTAATAACCTCTGGGGGGGTACAGGGTTAATAACCTCTGGGGGGGTACAGGGTTAATAACCTCTGGGGGGTACAGGGTTAATAACCTCTGGGGGGTGTACAGGGTTAATAACCCCTGGGGGGTGTACAGGGTTAATAACCTCTGGGGGGTGTACAGGGTTAATAACCTCTGGGGGGTGTACAGGGTTAATAACCTCTGGGGGGTGTACAGGGTTAATAACCTCTGGGGGGTGTACAGGGTTAATAACCTCTGGGGGGGTGTACAGGGTTAATAACCTCTGGGGGGGGTACAGGGTTAATAACCTCTGGGGTGGTGTACAGGGTTAATAACCTCTGGGGGGTGTACAGGGTTAATAACCTCTGGGGGGCACAGGGTTAATAACCTCTGGGGGGCACAGGGTTAATAACCTCTGGGGGTACAGGGTTAATAACCTCTGGGGGGTACAAGGTTAATAACCTCTGGGGGGTACAGGGTTAATAAACTCTGGGGGGTGTACAGGGTTAATAACCTCTGGGGGGGTACAGGGTTAATAACCTCTGGGGGGTACAGGGTTAATAACCTCTGGGGGGTGTACAGCGTTAATAACCTCTGGGGGGCACAGGGTTAATAACCTGTAGGGGGGGTACAGGGTTAATAACCTCTGGGGGGTACAGGGTTAATAACCTCTGGGGGGGTGTACAGAGTTAATAACCTCTGGGGGGGTACAGGGTTAATAACCTCTGGGGGGGTACAGGGTTAATAATCTCTGGGGGTACAGGGTTAATAACCTCTGGGGGGCGGACAGGGTTAATAACCTCTGGGGGGTTTACAGGGTTAATAACCTCTGGGGGGCACAGGGTTAATAACCTCTGGGGGTACAGGGTTAATAACCTCTGGGGGGTACAGGGTTAATAACCTCGGGGGTACAGGGTTAATAACCTCTGGGGGGTGTACAGGGTTAATAACCTCGGGGTGGTACAGGGTTAATAACCTCTGGGGGTGTACAGGGTTAATAACCTCTGGGGGTGGGTACAGGGTTAATAACCTCTGGGGGTGTACAGGGTTAATAACCTCTGGGGGGCACAGGGTTAATAACCTCTGGGGTGTACAGGGTTAATAACCTCTAGGGGGGGGTACAGGGTTAATAACCTTTAGGGGGGGGTACAGGGTTAATAACCTCTGGGGGGGTACAGGGTTAATAACCTCTGGGGGGGTACAGGGTTAATAACCTCTGGGGGGTGTACAGGGTTAATAACCTCTGGGGGGGTGTACAGGGTTAATAACCTCTGGGGGGTGTACAGGGTTAATAACCTCTGGGGGGGTGTACAGGGTTAATAACCTCTGGGGGGTGTACAGGGTTAATAACCTCTGGGGGGTGTACAGGGTTAATAACCTCTGGGGGGTGTACAGGGTTAATAACCTCTGGGGGGTGTACAGGGTTAATAACCTCTGGGGGGCACAGGGTTAATAACCTCTGGGGTGTACAGGGTTAATAACCTCTAGGGGGGGTACAGGGTTAATAACCTCTGGGGGGTGTAAAGGGCTAATAACCTCGGGGTGGTTCAGGGTTAATAACCTCTGGGGGGCACAGGGTTAATAACCTCTGGGGGGTACAGGGTTAATAACCTCTAGGGGGGGTACAGGGTTAATAACCTCTGGGGGTACAGGGTTAATAACCTCTGGGGGGTACAGGGTTAATAACCTCTGGGGGTACAGGGTTAATAACCTCTGGGGTGTACAGGGTTAATAACCTCTAGGGGGGGTACAGGGTTAATAACCTCTAGGGGGGTACAGGGTTAATAACCTCTGGGGGGTACAGGGTTAATAACCTCTGGGGGAGGTACAGGGTTAATAACCTCTGGGGGGGTACAGGGTTAATAACCTCTGGGGGGTACAGGGTTAATAACCTCTGGGGGTACAGGGTTAATAACCTCTGGGGGGTACAGGGTTAATAACCTCTGGGGGGTACAGGGTTAATAACCTCTGGGGGGTACAGGGTTAATAACCTCTGGGGGGTGTACAGGGTTAATAACCTCTGGGGGTGTACAGGGTTAATAACCTCTGGGGGGTGTACAGGGTTAATAACCTCTGGGGGGTGTACAGGGTTAATAACCTCTGGGGGGTGTACAGGGTTAATAACCTCTGGGGGGTGTACAGGGTTAATAACCTCTGGGGGGTGTACAGGGTTAATAACCTCTGGAGGGGGTACAGGGTTAATAACCTCTGGGGTGGTGTACAGGGTTAATAACCTCTGGGGGGTGTACAGGGTTAATAACCTCTGGGGGCACAGGGTTAATAACCTCTGGGGGGCACAGGGTTAATAACCTCTGGGGGGGTACAGGGTTAATAACCTCTGGGGGGTACAAGGTTAATAACCTCTGGGGGGTACAGGGTTAATAAACTCTGGGGGGTGTACAGGGTTAATAACCTCTGGGGGTACAGGGTTAATAACCCCTGGGGGGGGTACAGGGTTAATAACCTCTGGGGGGTGTACAGCGTTAATAACCTCTGGGGGCACAGGGTTAATAACCTGTAGGGGGGTACAGGGTTAATAACCTCTGGGGGGTACAGGGTTAATAACCTCTGGGGGTGTACAGAGTTAATAACCTCTGGGGGGTACAGGGTTAATAACCTCTGGGGGGTACAGGGTTAATAATCTCTGGGGGTACAGGGTTAATAACCTCTGGGGGCGGACAGGGTTAATAACCTCTGGGGGGCGGACAGGGTTAATAACCTCTGGGGGGTTTACAGGGTTAATAACCTCTGGGGGGCACAGGGTTAATAACCTCTGGGGGGGTACAGGGTTAATAACTTCTGGGGGGGTACAGGGTTAATAACCTCTGGGGGTACAGGGTTAATAACCTCTGGGGGTGTACAGGGTTAATAACCTCGGGGTGGTACAGGGTTAATAACCTCTGGGGGGTGTACAGGGTTAATAACCTCTTGGGGGGGGGTACAGGGTTAATAACCTCTGGGGGGTGTACAGGGTTAATAACCTCTGGGGGCACAGGGTTAATAACCTCTGGGGTGTACAGGGTTAATAACCTCTAGGGGGGTACAGGGTTAATAACCTTTAGGGGGGGGTACAGGGTTAATAACCTCTGGGGGGGGGTACAGGGTTAATAACCTCTGGGGGGGTACAGGGTTAATAACCTCTGGGGGGGTGTACAGGGTTAATAACCTCTGGGGGTGTACAGGGTTAATAACCTCTGGGGGGTGTACAGGGTTAATAACCTCTGGGGGGGTGTACAGGGTTAATAACCTCTGGGGGGTGTACAGGGTTAATAACCTCTGGGGGGGTGTACAGGGTTAATAACCTCTGGGGGGTGTACAGGGTTAATAACCTCTGGGGGGTGTACAGGGTTAATAACCTCTGGGGGCACAGGGTTAATAACCTCTGGGGTGTACAGGGTTAATAACCTCTAGGGGGGTACAGGGTTAATAACCTCTGGGGGGTGTAAAGGGCTAATAACCTCGGGGTGGTTCAGGGTTAATAACCTCTGGGGGGCACAGGGTTAATAACCTCTGGGGGGGTACAGGGTTAATAACCTCTAGGGGGGGTACAGGGTTAATAACCTCTGGGGGGGTACAGGGTTAATAACCTCTGGGGGGGTACAGGGTTAATAACCTCTGGGGGGGTACAGGGTTAATAACCTCTGGGGGGTACAGGGTTAATAACCTCTGGGGGGTGTACAGGGTTAATAACCCCTGGGGGGTTTACAGGGTTAATAACCTCTGGGGGGTGTACAGGGTTAATAACCTCTGGGGGTGTACAGGGTTAATAACCTCTGGGGGGTGTACAGGGTTAATAACCTCTGGGGGGTGTACAGGGTTAATAACCTCTGGAGGGGGTACAGGGTTAATAACCTCTGGGGGTGGTGTACAGGGTTAATAACCTCTGGGGGGCACAGGGTTAATAACCTCTGGGGGGGTGTACAGGGTTAATAACCTCTGGGGTGGTGTACAGGGTTAATAACCTCTGGGGGGCACAGGGTTAATAACCTCTGGGGGGGGTACAGGGTTAATAACCTCTGGGGGGTACAGGGTTAATAACCTCTGGGGGGGTACAGGGTTAATAACCTCTGGGGGGGTACAGGGTTAATAACCTCTGGGGGGTACAGGGTTAATAACCTCTGGGGGGGTACAGGGTTAATAACCTCTGGGGGGTGTACAGGGTTAATAACCTCTGGGGGGTACAGGGTTAATAACCTCTGGGGGTGTACAGGGTTAATAACCTCGGGGTGGTACAGGGTTAATAACCTCTGGGGGGTGTACAGGGTTAATAACCTCTGGGGGGTGGGCACAGGGTTAATAACCTCTGGGGGGTACAGGGTTAATAACCTCTGGGGGGGTACAGGGTTAATAACCTCTGGGGGGGTACAGGGTTAATAACCTCTGGGGGGTTAACAGGGTTAATAACCTCTGGGGGGTTGGGGTACCTGGTTAATAACCTCTGGGGGGTACAGGGTTAATAACCTCCGGGGGTACAGGGTTAATAACCTCCGGGGGTACAGGGTGGGTTAATAACCTCTGGGGGGTACAGGGTTAATAACCTCTGGGGGGTACAGGGTTAATAACCTCTGGGGGGTACAGGGTTAATAACCTCTGGGGGGGTACAGGGTTAATAACCTCTGGGGGGTGTACAGGGTTAATAACCTCTGGGGGGTACAGGGTTAATAACCTCTGGGGGGTACAGGGTTAATAACCTCTGGGGGTACAGGGTTAATAACCTCTGGGGGGTTGGGGTACCGGGTTAATAACCTCTGGGGGGTTAACAGGGTTAATAACCTCTGGGGGTTAACAGGGTTAATAACCTCTGGGGGGTACAGGGTAAATAACCTCTGGGGGGGTTAACAGGGTTAATAACCTCTGGGGGGGTTAACAGGGTTAATAACCTCTGGGGGTTGGGGTACCTGGTTAATAACCTCTGGGGGGGTTAACAGGGTTAATAACCTCTGGGGGTTGGGGTACAGGGTTAATAACCTCTGGGGGGTACAGGGTTAATAACCTCTGGGGGTGTACAGGGTTAATAACCTCTGGGGGGGTAACAGGGTTAATAACCTCTGGGGGGTACAGGGTTAATAAGCTCTGGGGGGGTACAGGGTTAATAACCTCTGGGGGGTGTACAGGGTTAATAACCTCTGGGGGGTACAGGGTTAATAACCTCTGGGGGGGTTAACAGGGTTAATAACCTCTGGGTGGTGGGGTACAGGGTTAATAACCTCTGGGGGGTTAACAGGGTTAATAACCTCTGGGGGTGTACAGGGTTAATAACCTCTGGGGGGGTTAACAGAGTTAATAACCTCTGGGTGGGTACAGGGTTAATAACCTCTGGGTGGGTACAGGGTTAATAACCTCTGGGGGTACAGGGTTAATAACCTCTGGGGGGGTACAGGGTTAATAACCTCTGGGGGGCACAGGGTTAATAACCTCTGGGGGGTACAGGGTTAATAACTTCTGGGGGGTACAGGGTTAATAAGGTCTGGGGGGTACAGGGTTAATAACCTCTGGGGGGGTACAGGGTTAATAAGGTCTGGGGGGGTTACAGGGTTAATAACCTCTGGGGGGGTTAACAGGGTTAATAACCTCTGGGGGGGTGTACAGGGTTAATAACCTCTGGGGGGGGTACAGGGTTAATAACCTCTGGGGGGGTACAGGGTTAATAAGGTCTGGGGGTAGGTACAGGGTTAATAACCTCTGGGGGGTACAGGGTTAATAACCTCTGGGGGGTACAGGGTTAATAACCTCTGGGGGGGGTACAGGGTTAATAACCTCTGGGGGGGTACAGGGTTAATAAGGTCTGGGGTAGGTACAGGGTTAATAACCTCTGGGGGGTACAGGGTTAATAACCTCTGGGGGGGTACAGGGTTAATAAGCTCTGGGGTAGGTACAGGGTTAATAACCTCTGGGGGGGTACAGGGTTAATAACCTCTGGGGGGTACAGGGTTAATAACCTCTGGGGGGGGGTACAGGGTTAATAAGGTCTGATTTAACGTTCACACAACAAGCAGGTCTGATCTCATTCACGTTTTATTCATTAATGCTCTGGGTGAAAACTTAAAACAGACAGACAGAAAAGCCCAAATATCAACAACAACAACAACAACAACAACAACATTGTTTTAAAAAGACAATAAAGGCCAGGATTTAAAAAGGCAACGTTACCCCGTTAGCACAGATCACATTAGCTTTAAAAATGTCAAGCACGCTAGAAGATAAATCCCCCGGCCCAAAGTTTAAAAAAAAAAACATTCTCGACTACACAACGGTCCAAAAGTAGTGTACTACGTTGAGGATACAGTGTCCCTTAGAGATGAACCCGTAGCTTCTGGACACAGTCAATATGAAGTAGTAGGGTTTTAAAAGTCACAAATCGCACCTTGTTCTCTATATAGTGTGCTACTTTTGGACCGGAGCCGCTCTGGTAGTGCACTAAATAGGGCAGGAAGGGGGATTCAAACTGATTCCATGCAGGGCCCTAGTGTTCGACCTTTCAATTAAAAGACCGTGGCAACCAGGTGAAAAGGGGGGGGGGAGTTCGTTACTAATTAGTGACCTTTTTTAATTAAAATCAGGAAGGAAAAAAAGACTGCAGACACTCGACCCCTCCGTGTAATGAGTTTAATTAAAACTATAGGGGATATGTTGTTATTTAGGGGGCCGTGACTACGGCCCGGTCCAGCTCCAGTCTGCTGGTTGATTTGTTAGATCATGAGGTATGTTGTTTTGTAAGGGGAGGGGATGGGAGGGAGGGGATGGGAGGGAGGGGATGGGAGGAGGGGATGGGAGGGGATGGGAGGAGGGATGGGAGGAGGGGATGGGAGGAGGGGATGGGAGGGAGGGATGGGAGGGAGGGGATGGGAGGGAGGGGATGGGAGGGAGGGGGATGGGAGGGGATGGGGGAGGGGATGGGAGGAGGGATGGGGGGAGGGGATGGGAGGGGGATGGGAGGGAGGGGATGGGGGAGGGGATGGGAGGAGGGGATGGGAGGAGGGGATGGGGGGAGGGGATGGGATGGGGGGAGGGGATGGGAGGAGGGGAGGAGGGGATGGGGGGAGGGGATGGGATGGGGGGAGGGGATGGGAGGAGGGGAGGAGGGGAGGGGATGGGGGGGAATCATGGCGCTGCTGCTTCTATAATGCAACAGACACACATTAACCTTCATACAAAATGGCTGCCGTGGCAAAGCATACTAAAAACCTAATTCAGTTCTTCCACCTTATCCACACCGAAGTGTCCCTCCGTCATGGATCTAACGTGGACTCGCGTTAGTAACATGGTGGCTACTCCCTCCCTCCCTTCCAAGCTGATGTTTACACTTATAATGTTTATAAATCCATGACAGGAAGTGCACACACATCAGGGAAGAGAGAATCAGACCCAAAGGGCACCCTATTGCCTATATAGTGCACTACTTTATACCAGAGCCCTATGGCACCCTATTCCCTATATAGTGCACTACTTTATACCAGAGCCCTATGGCACCCTATTCCCTATACAGTGCACTACTTTTGACCTGAACATTATATGGCCCTGGTCTAAAATAGTGCCCTATATATATATATAGGGAATAGGGTGCCATTGGAGATGAAGACTCAAGAGTTGAAGTCTGAATGTGTACTCTCCCAACGGGCAATCCAGGCTCATTACAACAGAACTTGACGGGTTGGTAGTTGTATCAGACAATACAGAAGAAGAAAGTTAAAAGTTTGTGTCAAAGTTTAAAACAAACATTCTGTACAAATCTATCCACAGTTTGGTTTTTTGTGTTTTTAAAGCAGTGGGACGGAGGAGGGAGGAGGGGGGAGGAGGGGGACACGGGACTGAATAGTTTAAAAATAGTGCAACGTCAAGCTTCTTTCTTGGTTAAAACTTTTTATCCTTCTGCTACATAATACCCGAGGCACTATAGTTGTTTACACGCCGGTCACCGTTGGAGACGGAGGGAGGAGCGTCCCCAATACGGTTACAACACGGTCACCGTGGAGACGGGACGGAGAGGGGGGGGACAGTCAGGTTCCTGCAGAGATGAGGGGAGAGTAGAATGTTTGCGATTAAAAACAATGGATTTGTACCTGTACAACATACGGAGCCAGATTTAAGGGTATTTCTATACTAAAATCGGCTACGTGACTGTCAGAATGTACAGGAAACAACAGGAAGTTAAAGTCATTACCCAGTATAAAGTCACGCCACCGCGGCCCGGTCAGGCCCCTCCCACGCGATTTTCTCATGACTTTCGTTGGCGGCGGGGTCGGTGATTGGCTCGTGGCTTTCGTTGGAGGCGGGGTCGGTGATTGGCTCGTGACTTTCGTTGGCGGCGGGGTCGGTGATTGGCTCGTGGCTTTCGTTGGCGGCGGGGTCGGTGATTGGCTCGTGGCTTTCGTTGGCGGCGGCGGGGTCGGTGATTGGCTCGTGGCTTTCCCTGAATTTTTCTGTTTGCCTCTCCTGTTCCCGGCTCGGACCCGGTTGTGCTCCTGAACCATCGCCTCCTGCGGCGAACCGCTAGACTCCTTCCAGGGAACTCTCCTCTTCCTTCTCTCAGTTTTCACAGCTTTGTCGTACTCGTCCCTCCTCTCCTCCTGTCCGGTCTCGTCGGGGCAGTATGTGTCGTCTAGATTGACGGTGCAGACGTCCCACTCGTCCTCAACGGTGGACTCTGTGTCGGGGGAGTTGATCTTCTTGAGGAACACGCAACACTCCTTCAGAGTCTCTGGACTCCAGGCTTTAGAGCTGAGACGCTGCTGTTTGGTGAGGCCTGTCAGCTGGTCGGGGCTGCAGGGCTGACTGGTGTCCGAGGAGGCAGGTAGACAGTGGTGATGTGGAGAAGAGGTGAGCTCCTCCCTGGGCTGAGCAGAAGGGCGGACCTGGTCAGGTGAATTGCCTACCTCCACCAGGCTTCTCCTCCAGATCGCCTGGTTGTACCTCAGCCTGTTGGGCCGCTTGGCTCTGAGGGTCCAGGTGAGGAACTTTTCTCTGACTCTGAGCAGAGTGGTTCTGTACGTCCCGAGGGCCCTGATCTTCCTCCATGGAGCTCTGAGACGCAGCCCGCCTGACGCCGGCCTCGCAGTGAACAGATGCCGCCTGGCATTCAGCTCTTTTCCACGTCGGAGCCGTTCCTGGGCTAGACGGAGCTGGGCGGGGCTCTTCGGCACAGCTTTGGCAAACTTCTTGATGTGTTTGCGTGAGTCGCATGGTCTGCGGGCTGGGAAAGACGCTCCCCCTGCTGGCGGTCCGGGGTAGTGAAGGAGCTCATAGGGGTTTCGGGAGCTGGTCTTCTTCACAATGCCCAGAGACTGAGTCTCAGTGGTCTGCATGAACCAGGATGCCAGCCTCTCCACGCTGCAGCGCTGGTCAAACAGCAGCCGCACCGCCGACCCAACCTCTGGCTTCCAGGAGGACAAAGAGTCATCGTCGAGTTTCTGCTTGGCGGACGTGATCGTCCCCGTCCTGGTGGTGTGGGTGGTAGTGGCTGCGGAAGTGACCCAGCTGTGGGATATGAGGCGGATCCTGCGAGCCAGCTCTTGGTTCAGGCTGTCCTGGTCGGAGGAGACGGGCCACCACCTCAACGCCTCGCTGGAGCTGGCCGGGAAAATGGAGTCTACCGAAACCCCCGCCACCTGGCTCAGGTCCTCACACAACAGCCCTCCTCTTCCCTCGCTCTTCCTCTCCTCCTTCCCAGACAGCAGCTCCTCCTGCCCTGGGGTGTCCTCTCCTCCCTCCTCCTTCCTCCTGCGATGGCTGCCCTTGCTGCTGGCCCTGTTGATCAGTAGCTGTCTGGATCGGCGCAGCAGGGCGGTACTGTGGCTCAGGGACCTAGAGGTGGAGGTGGCTACAGAGTGAAGCAGGTACACTGAAGGCTTCCTCACCCTCACAGAGTGACGCACCGCCAACAGAGGAGGAGTCTGGGTCTGTCGCTCCCTCTCTCCATCCTTGGACTCTGTCGTTCTCTCGGTCTGCATCCGTGTGTCGTCGTCACTAGATGGTGTGCTGCTGATTTTCCTGGGCTCTTTGGAAGGCTGGGGTTCAGGAAGGAGGGCTTTCCACTGACAGAGCTTCTCCGGAGATTTCCTGGCTGCGTCCCGGTTCATGTGGATCTTGCGTTTCCCCGGCGACCTGGTGGTGACGGTAACGGAGATTCCGGAGATCTTGACCTTGGCGGGTCTCCCTGGACGACGCATGGCCGCGGTACACTGCAGCTTCTGGCACTTGATAATGTTGCTGCTGTTGCTGGCGTGGGGAGCGAACCTCTTCTCCTTCACCGGTCTGACAAAGTTCAGATCCATCAGCTGCTCTGTAGCCTGGAGACAAGCAGCCTCCTCCGACACGGTCCTCTTGGTCCTGTGGGAGCGTCCGTACACCACGGTGATCTTCAGGTTCCTGTTGGCTGGGTCTCTCTCCTCGTTGCCCACCTCCCCGGTACTGCAGCCTAAGGGAACTCCACCGGACCGGTCCTGACCCCCCTGCCTGGAGCCACAGCTCGGCTCTACACCCCTTTGCTTGGGCGGGCGGCCGATCGGCCTCTTGGCCCTCTTCTCCAGCTGGGGGCCCAGCTTCTTGGGACGTCCCGGACGTCTCTTCGTGGGGGTGGTTTCACGAAAAGGAGGCGGGCCATCTCCGTTCTGGGATCCGGGGGAACGTTTTGGCGGGCTACCCCCCTCTCCTCTCGTCGTTCCACACAGCTTTGGTGATGACGATACGGTGTTCTTGGGTGGACTCCTGGTTTTAAGCGGACTCCTGGTTTTAAGCGGACTCCTGGTCTGGGGGGGACTCCTGGTCTGGGGGGGACTCCTGGTCTGGGGGGGACTCCTGGTCTGGGGGGGACTCCTGGTTTTAGGTGGATTGTGAGTCTTCTCTGGGGTCTTCTCTGGACTTCCAGCCCACGATGACTCCTCACAGGGGTCAAAGGTCTCCTGTCCATGCCAGCTGGATCCTGGTGCAGCCGCCTTCAGGGTGTACCTCACCCCCTCTTCACCCACTACTGCAGACACAAACATCAGCTTGATAGGGCTGGTGTACTGAGATTGCTCTGTGTGGACCTCACCCTCTGACCTGAAGGCTGTCTGAGGGCTTGCTGGTTGGGACCGGGAGTCTGGGTGCTGACCCTGGGGTTGGGCTGGGGAGGAGCGTAAGCGCCCAAAAGGTTTGGCTGCTCTGAGCCTAACATCTGCCCTGTTCCGGGAGCGGTGTTTACGGGGACTCTGCTGCTCAGAGGAAGATGCAGTGACGGGAATCACCTGACCTCGTCTCTGTGACTCACGGTCTGAACTCTGACCTCCTGCTGTTGATCTACAGCCTCTGTCTCCTCTCCTCTCCTGACTGACAACCTCAGGACTGGATGCCAGCGGTAATTCTTCTTCTCTTGCTTCGCCCAACCCCTCAGCCGTGTCTGTGGCCGAGGATTGGGAGTCTGTGTGATTGGTGTTGGGGGCATTTAGTGGTGGCTGATCCTTTGGCGTCCTCTGGGCGGAGAAGATTCTCTCTGAGAAACAGGCAGCAGAATACATCATCCTGGGCTCTGTGACGTAGGAGGAGAACCGCTGGGGAGGGACGATATTCCTCCTGGACCTCCCAGCCTCGCTGCTCCTCCTCACCACCACCACCTTGCTGCTGCTGCCTGGCTGGGACCTCTTGCCTCTCCCGGTTCTGCAGGGGTGGGAAGGGGCTATTCCTGGCTGACACTCTGCTACTGTCCTTGCTGCAGCCTGCTGTTTCTGCTGTCTCCTCCTCTTCCTCTCTACTCCTCTCAGGAAGACAGGTGCTGCTGGTACTACCTGGTGACTCCTCCTGTCTCCTCCTCTTCTCTGGGAGGTCATTCCTACTGCTGTCCTGACAGGTGATGTTCCAGCTCTCTGGTTTGTGTTGGTCCTCCTGCGGGTGACTCTGTTGTGTAGAGGAGAGGACTGGGGGTTTCTCCATCTCCTCCTTCACGCCCACTATATCCTTCGTAACTCTCACTGGACCTGCCTCCTCTGCTGTCACCCTCTCCGTCTCTCCCTCCTTCACCCTCTCCGTCCCTCCCTCCTTCACCCTCTCCGTCTCTCCCTCCTTCACCCTCTCCGTCCCTCCCTCCTTCACCCTCTCCGTCTCTCCCTCCTTCACCCTCTCCGTCCCTCCCTCCTTCACCCTCTCCGTCTCTCCCTCCTTCACCCTCTCCGTCCCTCCCTCCTTCACCCTCTCCGTCTCTCCCTCCTTCACCCTCTCCGTCCCTCCCTCCTTCACCCTCTCCGTCTCTCCCTCCTTCACCCTCTCCGTCTCTCCCTCCTTCACCCTCTCCGTCTCTCCCTCCTTCACCCTCTCCGTCCCTCCCTCCTCCACTCTACCCGTCTCTCCCTCCTTCACCCTCTCCGTCCCTCCCTCCTTCACCCTCTCCGTCCCTCCCTCCTCCACTCTACCCGTCTCTCCCCCCTCCTCTGTGATTCTGTCCATCTCGGCTGTAACAGGGGTTGGTTCAGGTGAGGAGCAGGTAGAAAAGGGCTTGGCACTGCGGCTCTTGTTCTTCCCTAGCGACAGCCTCCTGCCCAGCGATTGGTTCAGCCTGGCCAGCTCCCGTTTGATTAGCACGGTCTGGCGCCGGGTGGACGACTGGTCGGGTAAAGTCGTCATGGCAGCCAGGGCCTCCTGTCGCCGCCGGGAACGTGTCCGAGGTGGCCGGCTCTCGTCGTTGTCGTGGTGATGCAACATGTCGTTTAGGCTGTAGTCGCCGCCGCCGCCGCCCGTGTTCAGAACGGTGGTGATGATCTCACTCAGGTGGGCGTCGGCCCGGGACTCTGCCACGTGCCGATTGGCCGAGGTCGTCAGGTGGGGATCCTTCTCCTGGGGTCTGATTGTTTTTAGTTTGTCACTGAATCGCTCCACCAGGTCCTGCTGCTCCCTGTCCTCGCCCACCTCCCCACCACACCCAGCCTCCTCCTCTTTTTCCCCCTCCTGCTGCTGCTGCTGCTGCAGCAGAAGAGAGGGAGGCTTGTCTTCCTCCTTTCCGTCCATGTCTGAGGGGATGGGGGAGAGAGGGGAGGAGAGGGGGTGCGGGATGGCTCTCTCTTGAGGACAGGGCACTCGCTTCCTCCTCCCGCTCTTCCTCCTCCGCCCTGGGCTGTGCGTCTGACCGGGGCCAGGTAGGTGTGTTCTGAGCAGCAGGAGGCGCAGGGCTGGGGGTGAGGGTGGGGGTTGGAGCAGGGCTGGGGGTGAGGGTGAGGGTTGGAGCAGGGCTGGGGGTGGGAGCAACAGACAGAGGCCACGGGACAGACCGAGGGGTTAGGGTACAGAGCGGAGGATGAAAGAGAAGGGGAGGAGGTGAAAGTGCAGAGAGAAGAGGAAGAGCGAACCCCAGTGGTAATGTGTCCCAGGGATAGGCTCTGGCAGGACAGGCAGTGGAGGCTCTGAAGACAGAAACAGACAGGAGGCAGCCTGCAGCGCTGCACACAGCAACAGCCTGGACCGCCTGGTGTCTTCCAGTCAGTCTGCTGACGAGTGGCTCCGGTGGCACTACGGCTCCAACAGTCAGTAAAAGGAGGAGGAGGAGGAGGAGAGGAAGTGTCGTCCTGTTGTTTGGCCACCAGGTGGCCGCAGAGAGGGTCTGGGGGCGGGACGAGACGGCGATGTGCGTCCCTGTAGGCCAACGATAGACGGTGCTGCTGGTGGGCGAGCCTCAGGATTCGCTGGAGCAGAGAGCGATGGGCGGGGCATAAAGAGGAGCGGACCGCCTCCAGAGCAGAGCTCCTCCCACTTGGGGCATCGGGCATCCCAGCGTCCTCTGCTTCCCTCTGGGGCTCATCCGTAACCGTGGGCAACAGGGAGCTAGAGATAGACAGGGGATAGGAAAAACAAATCTTTATTTAATTAAAAAAAGGAACCATTTCATTAAATTCACAAACTAAACCGAAGGACTCATTCATATGAAGATTCATAAACACCACAGAAACAATGACCAGAAGACTGTCTGTTCAACAGAACCGGTTTATTAATGAAGGCAGAGAAGGATCATACCAACACGAACAGATGGTCAACAACACTAACAGATGGTCAACAACACTAACAGATGGTCAACAACACGAACAGATGGTCAACAACACTAACAGATGGTCAACAACACTAACAGATGGTCAACAACACTAACAGATGGTCAACAACACTAACAGATGGTCAACAACACTAACAGATGGTCAACAACACTAACAGATGGTCAACAACACTAACAGACTGCCAACAACACTAACAGATGGTCAACAACACTAACAGATGGTCAACAACACGAACAGATGGTCAACAACACTAACAGATGGTCAACAACACTAACCGACTGTCAACAACACGAACAGATGGTCAACAACACTAACAGATGGTCAACAACACTAACAGATGGTCAACAACACTAACAGATGGTCAACAACACTAACCGACTGTCAACAACACGAACAGATGGTCAACAACACTAACAGATGGTCAACAACACTAACAGATGGTCAACAACACTAACAGACTGTCAACAACACGAACAGATGGTCAACAACACTAACAGATGGTCAACAACACTAACAGATGGTCAACAACACTAACAGACTGTCAACAACACGAACAGACGGTCAACAACACTAACAGATGGTCAACAACACTAACAGATGGTCAACAACACTAACAGATGGTCAACAACACGAACAGATGGTCAACAACACTAACAGATGGTCAACAACACGAACAGATGGTCAACAACACTAACAGATGGTCAACAACACTAACAGATGGTCAACAACACTAACAGATGGTCAACAACACTAACAGATGGTCAACAACACTAACAGATGGTCAACAACACGAACAGACTGTCAACAACACTAACAGATGGTCAACAACACTAACAGATGGTCAACAACACGAACAGATGGTCAACAACACGAACAGATGGTCAACAACACTAACAGATGGTCAACAACACTAACAGATGGTCAACAACACGAACAGATGGTCAACAACACTAACAGATGGTCAACAACACGAACAAATGGTCAACAACACGAACAGATGGTCAACAACACGAACAGATGGTCAACAACACGAACAGATGGTCAACAACACTAACAGATGGTCAACAACACGAACAGATGGTCAACAACACGAACAGATGGTCAACAACACGAACAGATGGTCAACAACACGAACAGATGGTCAACAACACGAACAGATGGTCAACAACACTAACAGATGGTCAACAACACGAACAGATGGTCAACAACACGAACAGATGGTCAACAACACGAACAGATGGTCAACAACACGAACAGATGGTCAACAACACAAACAGATGGTCAACAACACTAACAGATGGTCAACAACACTAACAGATGGTCAACAACACTAACAGATGGTCAACAACACGAACAGATGGTCAACAACACTAACAGATGGTCAACAACACGAACAGATGGTCAACAACACGAACAGATGGTCAACAACACGAACAGATGGTCAACAACACTAACAGATGGTCAACAACACTAACAGATGGTCAACAACACTAACAGATGGTCAACAACACGAACAGATGGTCAACAACACGAACAGATGGTCAACAACACGAACAGACTGTCAACAACACTAACAGATGGTCAACAACACGAACAGATGGTCAACAACACTAACAGATGGTCAACAACACGAACAGACTGTCAACAACACTAACAGATGGTCAACAACACGAACAGATGGTCAACAACACTAACAGATGGTCAACAACACTAACAGATGGTCAACAACACGAACAGATGGTCAACAACACGAACAGATGGTCAACAACACGAACAGATGGTCAACAACACGAACAGATGGTCAACAACACTAACAGATGGTCAACAACACGAACAGATGGTCAACAACACGAACAGATGGTCAACAACACTAACAGATGGTCAACAACACGAACAGACTGTCAACAACACGAACAGACTGTCAACAACACGAACAGACGGTCAACAACACGAACAGATGGTCAACAACACTAACAGATGGTCAACAACACGAACAGATGGTCAACAACACTAACAGATGGTCAACAACATGAACAGATGGTCAACAACACTAACAGATGGTCAACAACACGAACAGATGGTCAACAACACTAACAGATGGTCAACAACACGAACAGATGGTCAACAACACTAACAGATGGTCAACAACACGAACAGACTGTCAACAACACTAACAGATGGTCAACAACACTAACAGATGGTCAACAACACGAACAGATGGTCAACAACACTAACAGATGGTCAACAACACGAACAGACTGTCAACAACACGAACAGACTGTCAACAACACTAACCCACCAGAACAGATGGTCAACAACACGAACAGACGGTCAACAACACGAACAGACTGTCAACAACACTAACAGATGGTCAACAACACGAACAGATGGTCAACAACACGAACAGATGGTCAACTACACTAACAGATGGTCAACAACACGAACAGACTGTCAACAACACGAACAGACTGTCAACAACACTAACAGACTGTCAACAACACGAACAGACGGTCAACAACACGAACAGATGGTCAACAACACGAACAGATGGTCAACAACACGAACAGATGGTCAACAACACGAACAGATGGTCAACAACACGAACAGATGGTCAACAACACGAACAGATGGTCAACAACACTAACAGACTGTCAACAACACGAACAGATGGTCAACAACACTAACAGATGGTCAACAACACGAACAGATGGTCAACAACACTAACAGATGGTCAACAACACGAACAGATGGTCAACAACACGAACAGATGGTCAACAACACGAACAGATGGTCAACAACACGAACAGATGGTCAACAACACTAACAGATGGTCAACAACACTAACAGACTGTCAACAACACGAACAGATGGTCAACAACACTAACAGATGGTCAACAACACTAACAGATGGTCAACAACACTAACAGACTGTCAACAACACGAACAGATGGTCAACAACACTAACAGACTGTCAACAACACGAACAGACGGTCAACAACACTAACAGACTGTCAACAACACGAACAGACGGTCAACAACACGAACAGAAGGTCAAGAACACGAACAGACGGTCAACAACACGAACAGATGGTCAACAACACGAACAGATGGTCAACAACACTAACAGACTGTCAACAACACGAACAGATGGTCAACAACACTAACCCACCAGAACAGATGGTCAACAACACGAACAGATGGTCAACAACATGAACAGACTGTCAACAACACTAACCCACCAGAACAGATGGTCAACAACACGAACAGATGGTCAACAACACTAACAGACTGTCAACAACACGAACAAACGGTCAACAACACGAACAGACGGTCAACAACACTAACAGACTGTCAACAACACGAACAGATGGTCAACAACACGAACAGAAGGTCAACACCACGAACAGATGGTCAACAACACGAACAGATGGTCAACAACACGAACAGAAGGTCAACACCACGAACAGAAGGTCAACACCACGAACAGATGGTCAACAACACGAACAGATGGTCAACAACACGAACAGATGGTCAACAACATGAACAGATGGTCAACAACACTAACAGATGGTCAACAACACGAACAGACTGTCAACAACACGAACAGACTGTCAACAACACGAACAGACTGTCAACAACACGAACAGATGGTCAACAACACGAACAGATGGTCAACAACACGAACAGATGGTCAACAACACTAACAGATGGTCAACAACACTAACAGATGGTCAACAACACGAACAGACTGTCAACAACACGAACAGATGGTCAACAACACGAACAGATGGTCAACAACACTAACAGATGGTCAACAACACTAACAGATGGTCAACAACACGAACAGACTGTCAACAACACGAACAGATGGTCAACAACACGAACAGACTGTCAACAACACGAACAGATGGTCAACAACACGAACAGATGGTCAACAACACGAACAGATGGTCAACAACACGAACAGATGGTCAACAACACTAACCCACCAGAACAGATGGTCAACAACACGAACAGACGGTCAACAACACGAACAGACTGTCAACAACACTAACAGATGGTCAACAACACGAACAGACTGTCAACAACACGAACAGATGGTCAACAACACGAACAGATGGTCAACAACACGAACAGATGGTCAACAACACGAACAGATGGTCAACTACACTAACAGATGGTCAACAACACGAACAGACTGTCAACAACACGAACAGATGGTCAACAACACTAACAGATGGTCAACAACACTAACAGATGGTCAACAACACGAACAGACTGTCAACAACACGAACAGATGGTCAACAACACGAACAGACTGTCAACAACACGAACAGATGGTCAACAACACGAACAGATGGTCAACAACACGAACAGATGGTCAACTACACTAACAGATGGTCAACAACACGAACAGACTGTCAACAACACGAACAGACTGTCAACAACACTAACAGACTGTCAACAACACGAACAGATGGTCAACAACACGAACAGATGGTCAACAACACGAACAGATGGTCAACAACACGAACAGATGGTCAACAACACGAACAGATGGTCAACAACACGAACAGATGGTCAACAACACTAACAGACTGTCAACAACACGAACAGATGGTCAACAACACTAACAGATGGTCAACAACACGAACAGATGGTCAACAACACTAACAGATGGTCAACAACACGAACAGATGGTCAACAACACGAACAGATGGTCAACAACACGAACAGATGGTCAACAACACTAACAGATGGTCAACAACACTAACAGACTGTCAACAACACGAACAGATGGTCAACAACACTAACAGATGGTCAACAACACTAACAGATGGTCAACAACACTAACAGACTGTCAACAACACGAACAGATGGTCAACAACATTAACAGACTGTCAACAACACGAACAGACGGTCAACAACACTAACAGACTGTCAACAACACGAACAGACGGTCAACAACACGAACAGAAGGTCAAGAACACGAACAGACGGTCAACAACACGAACAGATGGTCAACAACACGAACAGATGGTCAACAACACTAACAGACTGTCAACAACACGAACAGATGGTCAACAACACTAACCCACCAGAACAGATGGTCAACAACACGAACAGATGGTCAACAACATGAACAGACTGTCAACAACACTAACCCACCAGAACAGATGGTCAACAACACGAACAGATGGTCAACAACACTAACAGACTGTCAACAACACGAACAAACGGTCAACAACACGAACAGACGGTCAACAACACTAACAGACTGTCAACAACACGAACAGATGGTCAACAACACGAACAGATGGTCAACAACACGAACAGAAGGTCAACACCACGAACAGATGGTCAACAACACGAACAGATGGTCAACAACACGAACAGAAGGTCAACACCACGAACAGATGGTCAACAACACGAACAGATGGTCAACAACACGAACAGATGGTCAACAACATGAACAGATGGTCAACAACACTAACAGATGGTCAACAACACGAACAGACTGTCAACAACACGAACAGACTGTCAACAACACGAACAGACTGTCAACAACACGAACAGATGGTCAACAACACGAACAGATGGTCAACAACACGAACAGATGGTCAACAACACTAACAGATGGTCAACAACACTAACAGATGGTCAACAACACGAACAGACTGTCAACAACACGAACAGATGGTCAACAACACGAACAGATGGTCAACAACACTAACAGATGGTCAACAACACTAACAGATGGTCAACAACACGAACAGACTGTCAACAACACGAACAGATGGTCAACAACACGAACAGACTGTCAACAACACGAACAGATGGTCAACAACACGAACAGATGGTCAACAACACGAACAGATGGTCAACAACACGAACAGATGGTCAACAACACTAACCCACCAGAACAGATGGTCAACAACACGAACAGATGGTCAACAACACGAACAGACTGTCAACAACACGAACAGATGGTCAACAACACTAACAGATGGTCAACAACACGAACAGATGGTCAACAACACGAACAGATGGTCAACAACACAAACAGATGGTCAACAACACGAACAGATGGTCAACAACACTAACAGATGGTCAACAACACGAACAGATGGTCAACAACACGAACAGATGGTCAACAACACGAACCCACCAGAACAGTCAACAACACTAATACGGGGCGGCAGGTAGCCTAGTGGTTAGAGGAGGAGGCAGGTAACCTAGTGGTTAGAGGAGGCAGGAAGCCTAGTGGTTAGAGGAGGAGGCAGGTAGCCTAGTGGTTAGAGGAGGAGGCAGGTAGCCTAGTGGTTAGAGGAGGAGGCAGGTAGCCTAGTGGTTAGAGGAGGCAGGAAGCCTAGTGGTTAGAGGAGGAGGCAGGTAGCCTAGTGGTTAGAGGAGGAGGCAGGTAGCCTAGTGGATAGAGGAGGAGGCAGGTAGCCTAGTGGTTAGAGGAGGAGGCAGGTAGCCTAGTGGTTAGAGGAGGAGGCAGGTAGCCTAGTGGTTAGAGGAGGAGGCAGGTAGCCTAGTGGTTAGAGGAGGCAGGTAGCCTAGTGGTTAGAGGAGGAGGCAGGTAGCCTAGTGGTTAGAGGAGGAGGCAGGTAGCCTAGTGGTTAGAGGAGGCAGGTAGCCTAGTGGTTAGAGGAGGCTGGTAGCCTAGTGGTTAGAGGAGGCAGGTAGCCTAGTGGTTAGAGGAGGCAGGTAGCCTAGTGGTTAGAGGAGGCAGGTAGCCTAGTTGTTAGAGGAGGCTGGTAGCCTAGTGGTTAGAGGAGGAGGCAGGTAGCCTGGTGGTTAGAGGAGGAGGCAGGTAGCCTAGTGGTTAGAGGAGGAGGCAGGTAGCCTAGTGGTTAGAGAGTTGGGCTAGTAACCGAAAGGTTTCTAGATCGGGTCCCCCGAGCTGACAAAATAATCAAATCTGTCGTTCTGCCCCCTGAACAAGGCAGTTAAACCCCACTGTTCCCCCGGTAACACCGTCATTGTAAATAAGAATTTGTTCTTAACTGACTTGCCTCGTTAAATAAAAAAATCTGTCATTTAAAAAAATATATACTTAAGTATCAAAAGTAAAAGTATAAATAATTTCAAATTCCTTATATTAAGCAAAGCAGACGTCACATTTCTCTATGTGTATTTCCAGATAGCCAGAGGCACACTGACAACACTCTGACATCATTTACAAACAATGCAGCTGTGTTTAATGAGTCCGCCAGATCACAGGCAGAGATAACCACGGATTCGTGATGAGTGTGTGAATCGGACCATTTTCCTGTCCTGCTAATAAACATTATAGGTGCCACTTTATATGTTTTCATATCCTACATTACTCATCTCATATGTATTATACTGTACTCTATACCATCTACTGCATCTTGCCTATGCCGTTCGGCCATCGCTCATCCATATATTTATATTGTACATATTCTCATTCATTCCTTTACACTTGTGTGTGTGTACAAGGTAGTTTTAGTCATTTAGCAGACGCTCTTATCCAGAGAGACTTACAGTAGTGAATACATACATTTCATACATATATTTATATGTAGTTGTTGTGGAATTGTTAGATTACTTGTTAGATATTACTGCACAGTCGGAACTAGAAGCACAAGCATTTCACTACACTCGCAATTATCATCTGCTAACCATGTGACCAATTAACACCTGCTAACCATGTGACCAATTAACACCTGCTAACCATGTGTTATGTGACCAATAAATGTGATTTGATTCGATTTAAAATGTAGAGTACTTTTGTGTGTCAGAGAAAATGTACGGAGTACAAATTACATTATTTTCTTGAGGAATGTAGTGAAGTAAAAGTTGTCCAAAATATAAAATAGTTTAAAGTACAGATACCCCCCAAAAAAAAACACAAGTAAAAATACTTTAAAATACTACTGAAGTACTGCGAGAGTACCAGCTTCTTCCCCGATTCAGTCAACATCACCTCCTAGTGGTCTAAATGTGGCAAGTACTGGAGACAATAAATACAATTATTAATATTACATTTAAAATCGCCGACTCATGCATTTAGAACAGAACAACACGTTTCACATTGCATCAAAGTGCCTCTTTACATATTTTTTTAATTTATTTTTTTAAACAGAATCAATCAAAAAAAATATTTAAAAAATAAAAATCACAGACCTGAAACAAAATGTAGAAAGAAAAACGATTTCCGAGCAGCAACACTAAACGCTTCACGACAATAATTAAACATTTATAATTTATAGTCCAATCGATGTAAGCATAAAATAACCGACTGATTACTGTTCAAGTATTTTTTATTTTTTAAAGATATATAGTAGAACCTAGTCCGAGTTTGGGTCGGTCAGTGTAACCATGGTAATACTGCTGTAGAACCTAGTCCGAGTTTGGGTCGGTCAGTGTAACCATGGTAATACTGCAGTAAGAACCTAGTCCGGAGTTTGGGTCGGTTAACTACAATAAAACGTTATCTATTCTCCGTTATAGAAATTAAACTGCTTTTTGCTCAACCTAAATTACTAGCTTCACCAAAAAAAACTCTTAAATGTATATATAACTCCAGTCTGCTCCTGATAAATGCAGCCATGTGAGACTGACCTGAAGGGGAGAAGAAATACGAAATGTAACAGACTGGATTTGAATTTCACTTCGACCGAGTGTCAGTCATCAGGAGGGGAAGGTGAGACTACACCATCTGGACGAGGGTCCCCAGAGAGGTGAGACTACACCATCTGGACGAGGGTCCCCAGAGAGGTGAGACTACACCATCTGGACGAGGGTCCCCAGAGAGAGGAGACTACACCATCTGGACGAGGGTCCCCAGAGAGGTGAGACTACACCATCTGGACGAGGGTCCCCAGAGAGAGGAGACTACACCATCTGGACGAGGGTCCCCAGAGAGAGGAGACTACACCATCTGGACGAGGGTCCCCAGAGAGAGGAGACTACACCATCTGGACGAGGGTCCCCAGAGAGAGGAGACTACACCATCTGGACGAGGGTCCCCAGAGAGGTGAGACTACACCATCTGGACGAGGGTCCCCAGAGAGGTGAGACTACACCATCTGGACGAGGGTCCCCAGAGAGAGGAGACTACACCATCTGGACGAGGGTCCCCAGAGAGAGGAGACTACACCATCTGGACGAGGGTCCCCAGAGAGAGGAGACTACACCATCTGGACGAGGGGTCCCCAGAGAAGTGAGACTACACCATCTGGACGAGGGTCCCCAGAGAGGTGAGACTACACCATCTGGACGAGGGTCCCCAGAGAGGTGAGACTACACCATCTGGACGAGGGTCCCCAGAGAGAGGAGACTACACCATCTGGACGAGGGTCCCCAGAGAGGTGAGACTACACCATCTGGACGAGGGTCCCCAGAGAGGTGAGACTACACCATCTGGACGAGGGTCCCCAGAGAGTTGAGACTACACCATCTGGACGAGGGTCCCCAGAGAGGTGAGACTACACCATCTGGACGAGGGTCCCCAGAGAAGTGAGACTACACCATCTGGACGAGGGTCCCCAGAGAGAGGAGACTACACCATCTGGACGAGGGTCCCCAGAGAGGTGAGACTACACCATCTGGACGAGGGTCCCCAGAGAGGTGAGACTACACCATCTGGACGAGGGTCCCCAGAGAGAGGAGACTACACCATCTGGACGAGGGTCCCCAGAGAGGTGAGACTACACCATCTGGACGAGGGTCCCCAGAGAGGTGAGACTACACCATCAAGACGAGGGTCCCCAGAGAGGTGAGACTACACCATCTGGACGAGGGTCCACAGAGAGGTGAGACTACACCATCTGGACGAGGGTCCCCAGAGAGAGGAGACTACACCATCTGGACGAGGGTCCCCAGAGAGGTGAGACTACACCATCTGGACGAGGGTCCCCAGAGAGAGGAGACTACACCATCTGGACGAGGGTCCCCAGAGAGGTGAGACTACACCATCTGGACGAGGGTCCCCAGAGAGGTGAGACTACACCATCTGGACGAGGGTCCCCAGAGAGGTGAGACTACACCATCTGGACGAGGGTCCCCAGAGAGAGGAGACTACACCATCTGGACGAGGGTCCCCAGAGAGGTGAGACTACACCATCTGGACGAGGGTCCCCAGAGAGGTGAGACTACACCATCTGGACGAGGGTCCCCAGAGAGGTGAGACTACACCATCTGGACGAGGGTCCCCAGAGAGGTGAGACTACACCATCTGGACGAGGGTCCCCAGAGAGTTGAGACTACACCATCTGGACGAGGGTCCCCAGAGAGAGGAGACTACACCATCTGGACGAGGGTCCCCAGAGAGGTGAGACTACACCATCTGGACGCGGGTCCCCAGAGAGTTGAGACTACACCATCTGGACGAGGGTCCCCAGAGAGGTGAGACTACACCATCTGGACGAGGGTCCCCAGAGAGGTGAGACTACACCATCTGGACGAGGGTCCCCAGAGAGAGGAGACTACACCATCTGGACGAGGGTCCCCAGAGAGGTGAGACTACACCATCTGGACGAGGGTCCCCAGAGAGGTGAGACTACACCATCTGGACGAGGGTCCCCAGAGAGGTGAGACTACACCATCTGGACGAGGGTCCCCAGAGAAGTGAGACTACACCATCTGGACGAGGGTCCCCAGAGAAGTGAGACTACACCATCTGGACGAGGGTCCCCAGAGAGAGGAGACTACACCATCTGGACGAGGGTCCCCAGAGAGAGGAGACTACACCATCTGGACGAGGGTCCCCAGAGAGAGGAGACTACACCATCTGGACGAGGGTCCCCAGAGAGGTGAGACTACACCATCTGGACGAGGGTCCCCAGAGAGGTGAGACTACACCATCTGGACGAGGGTCCCCAGAGAGAGGAGACTACACCATCTGGACGAGGGTCCCCAGAGAGGTGAGACTACACCATCTGGACGAGGGTCCCCAGAGAGGTGAGACTACACCATCTGGACGAGGGTCCCCAGAGAGGTGAGACTACACCATCTGGACGAGGGTCCCCAGAGAGGTGAGACTACACCATCTGGACGAGGGTCCCCAGAGAGGTGAGACTACACCATCTGGACGAGGGTCCGCAGAGAGAGGAGACTACACCATCTGGACGAGGGTCCCCAGAGAGGTGAGACTACACCATCTGGACGAGGGTCCCCAGAGAGGTGAGACTACACCATCTGGACGAGGGTCCCCAGAGAGAGGAGACTACACCATCTGGACGAGGGTCCCCAGAGAGGTGAGACTACACCATCTGGACGAGGGTCCCCAGAGAGGTGAGACTACACAATCTGGACGAGGGTCCCCAGAGAGGTGAGACTACACCATCTGGACGAGGGTCCCCAGAGAGAGGAGACTACACCATCTGGACGAGGGTCCCCAGAGAGAGGAGACTACACCATCTGGACGAGGGTCCCCAGAGAGGTGAGAATACACCATCTGGACGAGGGTCCCCAGAGAGGTGAGACTACACCATCTGGACGAGGGTCCCCAGAGAGAGGAGACTACACCATCTGGACGAGGGTCCCCAGAGAGGTGAGACTACACCATCTGGACGAGGGTCCCCAGAGAGGTGAGACTACACCATCTGGACGAGGGTCCCCAGAGAGGTGAGACTACACCATCTGGACGAGGGTCCCCAGAGAGGTGAGACTACACCATCTGGACGAGTGTCCCCAGAGAGGTGAGACTACACCATCTGGACGAGTGTCCCCAGAGAGGTGAGACTACACCATCTGGACGAGGGTCCCCAGAGAGGTGAGACTACACCATCTGGACGAGGGTCCCCAGAGAGGTGAGACTACACCATCTGGACGAGGGTCCCCAGAGAGGTGAGACTACACCATCTGGACGAGGGTCCCCAGAGAGAGGAGACTACACCATCTGGACGAGGGTCCCCAGAGAGGTGAGACTACACCATCTGGACGAGGGTCCCCAGAGAGAGGAGACTACACCATCTGGACGAGGGTCCCCAGAGAGGTGAGACTACACCATCTGGACGAGGGTCCCCAGAGAGGTGAGACTACACCATCTGGACGAGGGTCCCCAGAGAGGTGAGACTACACCATCTGGACGAGGGTCCCCAGAGAGGTGAGACTACACCATCTGGACGAGGGTCCCCAGAGAGGTGAGACTACACCATCTGGACGAGGGTCCCCAGAGAGGTGAGACTACACCATCTGGACGAGGGTCCCCAGAGAGGTGAGACTACACCATCTGGACGAGGGTCCCCAGAGAGGTGAGACTACACCATCTGGACGAGGGTCCCCAGAGAGAGGAGACTACACCATCTGGACGAGGGTCCCCAGAGAGAGGAGACTACACCATCTGGACGAGGGTCCCCAGAGAGGTGAGACTACACCATCTGGACGAGGGTCCCCAGAGAGGTGAGACTACACCATCTGGACGAGGGTCCCCAGAGAGAGGAGACTACACCATCTGGACGAGGGTCCCCAGAGAGGTGAGACTACACCATCTGGACGAGGGTCCCCAGAGAGGTGAGACTACACCATCTGGACGAGGGTCCCCAGAGAGGTGAGACTACACCATCTGGACGAGGGTCCCCAGAGAGGTGAGACTACACCATCTGGACGAGTGTCCCCAGAGAGGTGAGACTACACCATCTGGACGAGGGTCCCCAGAGAGGTGAGACTACACCATCTGGACGAGGGTCCCCAGAGAGGTGAGACTACACCATCTGGACGAGGGTCCCCAGAGAGGTGAGACTACACCATCTGGACGAGGGTCCCCAGAGAGAGGAGACTACACCATCTGGACGAGGGTCCCCAGAGAGGTGAGACTACACCATCTGGACGAGGGTCCCCAGAGAGAGGAGACTACACCATCTGGACGAGGGTCCCCAGAGAGGTGAGACTACACCATCTGGACGAGGGTCCCCAGAGAGAGGAGACTACACCATCTGGACGAGGTTCCCCAGAGAGGTGAGACTACACCATCTGGACGAGGGTCAGTCAGGTAGGTACAGAGCCATATGATCAGTGTCCCAAATGGCACCCTATTCCCTATATAGTGCATAAACAAAGTACTGAGGAAAGAGTCTGAATACTTGTAAATATATTTGTTTATTTCTTTATACATTTGCTAAATTTTCTAAAACTGTTTTTGCTTTGTCATTATGGGGTATTGTGTGTAGATTGATGGGAGAAAACAATTTGATCCATTTTAGAACGAGGCTGTAACGTAACAAAATGTGGAATAAGTCAAGGGGTCTGAATACTTTCTGAACACAATGTAGGAGTAGACAGGCACTGTTCAGTTAGTTCTTTAGTCACCAGGGTTACCAGAGTTAGTTCTTTAGTCACCAGGGTTACCAGAGTTAGTTCTTTAGTCGCCAGGGTTACCAGAGTTAGTTCTTTAGTCACCAGGGTTACCAGAGTTAGTTCTTTAGTCGCCAGGGTTACCAGAGTTAGTTCTTTAGTCACCGGGGTTACCATTATAGAACCAGAGGCTGATATCGCAGAACAGGAGAAAAGTAAAACTATTTTAACTCACACGACAAGTTCAAAATACAGGACAAAAACACAGCTGCACATCTTCCCTGCCAAAGCCACAAAGGCAGATTGTATAGGCTAGACAAGGGCGATATGGACAAAATATCATGTCACAGTATTTGATATTTTATGTTTTTTTGAATAATAAAAAGTTGTAAATATGCAGTGTGAGTAGTCCCTGACTACCTATGGTGGCAAGACAACAGGGCTTTCTCCATGCTGACCCCTATGGTGGCAAGACAACAGGGCTTTCTCCATGCTGACCCCTATGGTGGCAAGACAACAGGGCTTTCTCCATGCTGACAAGACAACAGGGCTTTCTCCATGCTGACAACACAACAGGGCTTTCTCCATGCTGACCCCTATGGTGGCAAGACAACAGGGCTTTCTCCATGCTGACCCCTATGGTGGCAAGACAACAGGGCCTTCTCCATGCTGACCCCTATGGTGGCAAGACAACAGGGCTTTCTCCATGCTGACCCCTATGGTGGCAAGACAACAGGGCTTTCTCCATGCTGACCCCCTATGGTGGCAAGACAACAGGGCTTTCTCCATGCTGGCCCCTATGGTGGCAAGACAACAGGGCTTTCTCCATGCTGACCCCTATGGTGGCAAGACAACAGGGCTTTCTCCCTGCTGACCCCTATGGTGGCAAGACAACAGGGCTTTCTCCCTGCTGACCCCTATGGTGGCAAGACAACAGGGCCTTCTCCCTGCTGACCCCTATGGTGGCAAGACAACAGGGCTTTCTCCCTGCTGACCCCTATGGTGGCAAGACAACAGGGCTTTCTCCATGCTGACCCCTATGGTGGCAAGACAACAGGGCTTTCTCCATGCTGACCCCTATGGTGGCAAGACAACAGGGCTTTCTCCCTGCTGACCCCTATGGTGGCAAGACAACAGGGCCTTCTCCATGCTGACCCCTATGGTGGCAAGACAACAGGGCTTTCTCCCTGCTGACCCCTATGGTGGCAAGACAACAGGGCTTTCTCCCTGCTGACCCCTATGGTGGCAAGACAACAGGGCTTTCTCCATGCTGACCCCTATGGTGGCAAGACAACAGGGCTTTCTCCCTGCTGACCCCTATGGTGGCAAGACAACAGGGCTTTCTCCATGCTGACCCCTATGGTGGCAAGACAACAGGGCTTTCTCCATGCTGACCCCTATGGTGGCAAGACAACAGGGCTTTCTCCATGCTGACCCCTATGGTGGCAAGACAACAGGTCTTTCTCCATGCTGACCCCTATGGTGGCAAGACAACAGGGCTTTCTCCCTGCTGACCCCTATGGTGGCAAGACAACAGGGCTTTCTCCCTGCTGACCCCTATGGTGGCAAGACAACAGGGCCTTCTCCATGCTGACCCCTATGGTGGCAAGACAACAGGGCTTTCTCCATGCTGACCCCTATGGTGGCAAGACAACAGGGCTTTCTCCATGCTGACCCCTATGGTGGCAAGACAACAGGGCTTTCTCCATGCTGACCCCTATGGTGGCAAGACAACAGGGCTTTCTCCCTGCTGACCCCTATGGTGGCAAGACAACAGGGCTTTCTCCATGCTGACCCCTATGGTGGCAAGACAACAGGGCCTTCTCCATGCTGACCCCTATAGTGGCAAGACAACAGGGCTTTCTCCCTGCTGACCCCTATGGTGGCAAGACAACAGGGCTTTCTCCATTCGTACTGTTCAATCAAACTCCAAAAAAACAACAATAATCTGCCTTTTTATCCACTTCCTGTTCCTTGTGTTTTCATGACGAAAACACATCCAGGCCTAGTTAACGGAAACTGTTAGAATCGTTGAAATATGATTATTCTAGTTGGACTGCAGTGGGTAGTCATGGCAACATGGCAACAAATGAGTATTGACAAGGGAAGGAACCAAAGTGTTTGTCAGTGTTTTCCAGGTGACCCTAATTAGAGATGTTACATTACATGTTGTTTTTCATACTTCATGTAGCTAGGCAACATACCTATTCCTCTCTGATAAGATACCGTTGCTCTAACATGCTCATCTAGCCATACAGCAGCACTGGTACAGGGCAGTATTAGCTAACTAGCGATTAGACGCTCATCTAGCCATACAGCAGCACTGGTACAGGGCAGTATTAGCTAACTAGCGATTAGCCGCTCATCTAGCCATACAGCAGCACTGGTACAGGGCAGTATTAGCCAACTAGCGATTAGCCGCTCATCTAGCCATACAGCAGCACTGGTACAGGGCAGTATTAGCCAACTAGCGATTAGCCGCTCATCTAGCCATACAGCAGCACTGGTACCAGGCAGTATTAGCCAACTAGCGATTAGCCGCTCATCTAGCCATACAGCAGCACTGGTACAGGGCAGTATTAGCTAACTAGCGATTAGCCGCTCATCTAGCCATACAGCAGCACTGGTACAGGGCAGTATTAGCTAACTAGCGATTAGCCGCTCATCTAGCCATACAGCAGCACTGGTACAGGGCAGTATTAGCTAACTAGCGATTAGCCGCTCATCTAGCCATACAGCAGCACTGGTACAGGGCAGTATTAGCTAACTAGCGATTAGCCGCTCATCTAGCCATACAGCAGCACTGGTACAGGGCAGTATTAGCTAACTAGCGATTAGCCGCTCATCTAGCCATACAGCAGCACTGGTACAGGGCAGTATTAGCCAACTAGCGATTAGCCGCTCATCTAGCCATACAGCAGCACTGGTACCAAGCAGTATTAGCTAACTAGCTACATTTGCTCTGACTCCGAGTACATTTAGCAAGCTAGCTAACTAGCGATTAACCGCTCATCTAGCCATACAGCAGCACTGGTACCAGGCAGTATTAGCTAACTAGCTACATTTGCTCTGACTCCGAGTACATTTAGCAAGCTAGCTAACTAGCGATTAGCCGCTCATCTAGCAGCACTGGTACCAGGCAGTATTAGCTAACTAGCTACGTTTGCTCTGACTCCGAGAACATTGAGCAAACTAGCTAACTAGCAATTAAAAATCATTATTTTTTTCAGCAACACCTTGCTAAGAAAAGGCAAACAGTAGTTTGCAGAACAGTACGATATACAAACGAATAGAGAGCAACTGCTTGAGTAACAGGGTAACAGGCTTGGTGTGGTTAGTGGCATGCAGGAGAGGGATGAACGATTGACTCAAGAAGCAAACGAGTTTTATACACGTCGGAGTTGCGTATTACATTTAACAAACCAAAACACTGAAATAACGTTACAGAAGGTAAAGTGAAAACTCTAAACCCACTCGTGCATCAATTCCGGTATGTAGTAAAACACGGTATACCAGCCCAGCCCAAGGCTAGACAGTATTTCCAAGGGATACTTTGGGGGTGTCAGCGTTAGTTATCTACTACCCTAGAGTCAGATGAACGTGTGGATACCATTTTTTTATGTCCCCGAGTCCAATATGAAGGAAGTTAAGAGGTCGTTTTGTGAGCCAATGCTAACTTGCGTTAGCGCAATGACTGGAAGTCTATGGGTATCAGCTAGCATTCTAGTAGGTGTACTGACTGGAAGTCTATGGGTATATTACACATTACACCTCCTAGAATGTGATCAGATCTCCATAGACTTCCAGTCATTACACCTGCTAGAATGCTAGCTGTTCCCATAGACTTCGTCATTACACCTCCTAGAATGCTAGCTGTTCCCATAGACTTCCAGTCATTGCGCTAACGCTAGTTAGCAATTTACTTCAAACTGCACACAGAGACATAACATTTTTTAAAAAATGGTATCCACAAGTTCATCTGACTCTGGGGAAAATAAATAATATCCTGTAAGTATCCCTTTAAAAAAAATTCACCTTATAAAGGCTTCATAGTGTTTTATAAACTCTGTAGGTTTAGAGAAGAGAATTACAGTGATGGTGACAACAAACAAAGATATCTCAGGTCCAGTTTAAAAAAAAAAAATCCTTCTGTTCTAAAACAGCAGTAAAATGGCTTTGTTGTCGTTTCAGCAACAATGTTATCCTTCACGGGGCGGTCGTTGAGAAGCAGAGGTTCATACAGGAATCTGTCCAATTTTTTTCAGATCAGAGACGTTATGAGGAGACCCAGAGATAGACAGGTTGAGAGGTTAGTGAAAGAGCAGCTTATAAAAGTGGGAGGAAACTACAGAGACTACCGCCGACACCCTGAAAATAATGTTGTTTTTGGTCCGATAGCAAATACGACGTCTCTTTCTGAGATAGCCAATACCAGAGAAGATAGAAAACAGAGAGAGAGAGAGAGAGAGATGGGAGTTTACAGCAGCAGTTTACGTGAGGAACATTTAGAAGACGGAGAGACATCAAACGCTGTATATAACATCCATATACAATCAAATGTGAATCTTTAAAAAAAAAAAAACACATTCACAATAACAGACCGTTCTCCCAAATGTTTCAGTGTTCTCTCTTCAACTTTAACCTAGAACGAACGTTCTCCCAAACGTTTCAGTGTACTCTCTTCAACTTTAACCTAGAACGTTCCAGTGTACTCTCTTCAACTTTAACCTAGAACGTTCTCCCAAAAGTTTCAGTGCACTCTCTTCAACTTTAACCTAGAACGTTCTCCCAAACGTTCCAGTGTACTCTCTTCAACTTTAACCTAGAACGCTCCCAAACGTTTCAGTGTACTCTCTTCAACTTTCACCTAGAACGCTCCCAAACGTTTCAGTGCACGCTCTTCAACTTTAACCTAGAACGTTCCCAAACGTTTCAGTGCACGCTCTTCAACTTTAACCTAGAACGTTCCCAAACGTTTCAGTGCACGCCCTTCAACTTTAACCTAGAACGTTCCCAAACGTTTCAGTGTACTCTCTTCAACTTTAACCTAGAACGTTCTCCCAAACGTTTCAGTGCACTCTCTTCAACTTTAACCTAGAACGTTTCAGTGCACTCTCTTCAACTTTAACCTAGAACGTTCTCCCAAACGTTCCAGTGTACTCTCTTCAACTTTAACCTAGAACGTTCCCAGACCAGAGAGGATTTCAACAGGTCTTTAAAAACCTCTGAGAAAATGAAACCAGCGTAAAGAGAGAGAGAGAGAGACATCTCTACAGTTACTCCTGGATCCATCCGTCTAGTTAGAACATCTGTTATTATGTGGTATAACGCGTTATAACGGCTCTAAGTCACTTCATTAGTGCGGGTGACCCCAGGAGGAGCAGACAATCGTCGCTGCTCCATAGAGGAGCTTCAACTCGACCTGAATAACATAACAGCACAACACTACTGGGTCACCAGGGTTGGGGTCAATTTCAGTCAAAACAGGAAGTTCACCAACATTCCGATTCCAATTCTCTAGATGTGACCCTGGTGGTCACATCTAACCCTGGTAGTCACATCTAACCCTGGTGGTCACATCTAACCCTGGTAGTCACATCTAACCCTGGTGGTCACATCTAACCCTGGTGGTCACATCTAACCCTGGTAGTCACATCTAACCCTGGTGGTCACATCTAACCCTGGTGGTCACATCTAACCCTGGTAGTCACATCTAACCCTGGTAGTCACATCTAACCCTAACCCTGGTGGTCACATCTAACCCTGGTGGTCACATCTAACCCTGGTGGTCACATCTAACCCTGGTAGTCACATCTAACCCTGGTGGTCACATCTAACCCTGGTAGTCACATCTAACCCTGGTGGTCACATCTAACCCTGGTGGTCACATCTAACCCTGGTAGTCACATCTAACCCTGGTGGTCACATCTAACCCTAACCCTGGTAGTCACATCTAACCCTAACCCTGGTAGTTACATCTAACCCTAACCCTGGTGGTCACATCTAACCCTGGTGGTCACATCTAACCCTGGTAGTCACATCTAACCCTAACCCTGGTAGTCACATCTAACCCTGGTAGTCACATCTAACCCTGGTGGTCACATCTAACCCTGGTGGTCACATCTAACCCTGGTGGTCACATCTAACCCTGGTGGTCACATCTAACCCTGGTAGTCACATCTAACCCTGGTGGTCACATCTAACCCTGGTAGTCACATCTAACCCTGGTAGTCACATCTAACCCTAACCCTGGTGGTCACATCTAACCCTGGTGGTCACATCTAACCCTGGTGGTCACATCTAACCCTGGTGGTCACATCTAACCCTGGTGGTCACATCTAACCCTGGTAGTCACATCTAACCCTGGTGGTCACATCTAACCCTGGTGGTCACATCTAACCCTGGTAGTCACATCTAACCCTGGTGGTCACATCTAACCCTGGTGGTCACATCTAACCCTGGTAGTCACATCTAACCCTGGTGGTCACATCTAACCCTAACCCTGGTGGTCACATCTAACCCTGGTAGTTACATCTAACCCTGGTGGTCACATCTAACCCTGGTGGTCACATCTAACCCTGGTGTTCACATCTAACCCTGGTAGTCACATCTAACCCTAACCCTGGTAGTCACATCTAACCCTAACCCTGGTAGTTAAATCTAACCCTAACCCTGGTAGTTACATCTAACCCTAACCCTGGTGGTCACATCTAACCCTGGTGGTCACATCTAACCCTGGTAGTCACATCTAACCCTAACCCTGGTAGTCACATCTAACCCTAACCCTGGTAGTTACATCTAACCCTAACCCTGGTGGTCACATCTAACCCTAACCCTGGTAGTGACATCTAACCCTAACCCTGGTGGTCACATCTAACCCTAACCCTGGTGGTCACATCTAACCCTGGTAGTCACATCTAACCCTGGTGGTCACATCTAACCCTGGTGGTCACATCTAACCCTGGTAGTCACATCTAACCCTGGTGGTCACATCTAACCCTGGTAGTCACATCTAACCCCAACCCTGGTGGTCACATCTAACCCTGGTAGTCACATCTAACCCTGGTGGTCACATCTAACCCCAACCCTGGTGGTCACATCTAACCCTGGTAGTCACATCTAACCCTGGTGGTCACATCTAACCCCAACCCTGGTGGTCACATCTAACCCTGGTAGTCACATCTAACCCTGGTGGTCACATCTAACCCTGGTAGTCACATCTAACCCTGGTGGTCACATCTAACCCTGGTGGTCACATCTAACCCTGGTGGTCACATCTAACCCTGGTAGTCACATCTAACCCTAACCCTGGTGGTCACATCTAACCCTAACCCTGGTGGTCACATCTAACCCTAACCCTGGTGGTCACATCTAACCCTAACCCTGGTGGTCACATCTAACCCTAACCCTGGTGGTCACATCTAACCCTAACCCTGGTGGTCACATCTAACCCTAACCCTGGTAGTCACATCTAACCCTAACCCTGGTGGTCACATCTAACCCTAACCCTGGTGGTCACATCTAACCCTAACCCTGGTGGTCACATCTAACCCTAACCCTGGTGGTCACATCTAACCCTAACCCTGGTAGTCACATCTAACCCTAACCCTGGTAGTCATATCAAACCCTGGTGGTCACATCAAACCCTAACCCTGGTGGTCACATCTAACCCTGGTAGTCACATCTAACCCTGGTAGTCACATCTAACCCTGGTAGTCACATCTAACCCTGGTGGTCACATCTAACCCTGGTAGTCACATCTAACCCTGGTGGTCACATCTAACCCTGGTGGTCACATCTAACCCTGGTGGTCACATCTAACCCTGGTAGTCACATCTAACCCTGGTGGTCACATCTAACCCTGGTAGTCACATCTAACCCTGGTAGTCACATCCAACCCTGGTAGTCACATCTAACCCTGGTAGTCACATCTAACCCTGGTGGTCACATCTAACCCTGGTAGTCACATCTAACCCTGGTGGTCACATCTAACCCTGTTAGTTACATCTAACTCTAACCCTGGTAGTTACATCTAACCCTAACCCTGGTGGTCACATCTAACCCTGGTAGTCACATCTAACCCTGGTAGTCACATCTAACCTTGGTAGTCACATCTAACCCTGGTAGTCACATCTAACCCTAACCCTGGTAGTCACATCTAACCCTGGTAGTCACATCTAACCCTAACCCTGGTAGTCACATCTAACCCTGGTAGTCACATCTAACCCTAACCCTGGTGGTCATATCTAACCCTAACCCTGGTGTCACATCTAACCCTGGTAGTCACATCTAACCCTGGTAGTCACATCTAACCCTGGTAGTCACATCTAACCCTGGTAGTCACATCTAACCCTAACCCTGGTAGTCACATCTAACCCTGGTAGTCACATCTAACCCTGGTAGTCACATCTAACCCTAACCCTGGTAGTCACATCTAACCCTAACCCTGGTAGTCACATCTAACCCTGGTAGTCACATCTAACCCTAACCCTGGTGGTCACATCTAACCCTGGTAGTCACATCTAACCCTAACCCTGGTGGTCACATCTAACCCTGGTAGTCACATCTAACCCTGGTGGTCACATCTAACCCTGGTGGTCACATCTAACCCTGGTAGTCACATCTAACCCTAACCCTGGTAGTCACATCTAACCCTAACCCTGGTGGTCACATCTAACCCTGGTGGTCACATCTAACCCTGGTGGTCACATCTAACCCTAACCCTGGTGGTCACATCTAACCCTGGTAGTCACATCTAACCCTAACCCTGGTAGTCACATCTAACCCTGGTGGTCACATCTAACCCTGGTGGTCACATCTAACCCTGGTGGTCACATCTAACCCTGGTGGTCACATCTAACCCTGGTAGTCACATCTAACCCTGGTGGTCACATCTAACCCTGGTGGTCACATCTAACCCTGGTAGTCACATCTAACCCAGGTAGTCACATCTAACCCTGGTAGTCACATCTAACCCTAACCCTGGTAGTCACATCTAACCCTGGTGGTCACATCTAACCCTAACCCTGGTGGTCACATCTAACCCTGGTAGTCACATCTAACCCTAACCCTGGTGGTCACATCTAACCCTGGTGGTCACATCTAACCCTAACCCTGGTGGTCACATCTAACCCTGGTAGTCACATCTAACCCTGGTAGTCACATCTAACCCTAACCCTGGTAGTCACATCTAACCCTAACCCTGGTAGTCACATCTAACCCTGGTAGTCACATCTAACCCTAACCCTGGTGGTCACATCTAACCCTGGTAGTCACATCTAACCCTGGTAGTCACATCTAACCCTGGTAGTCACATCTAACCCTAACCCTGGTAGTCACATTTAACCCTGGTAGTCACATCTAAACCTAACCCTGGTGGTCATATCTAACCCTAACCCTGGTGTCACATCTAACCCTGGTAGTCACATCTAACCCTGGTAGTCACATCTAACCCTGGTAGTCACATCTAACCCTGGTAGTCACATCTAACCCTAACCCTGGTAGTCACATCTAACCCTGGTAGTCACATCTAACCCTAACCCTGGTAGTCACATCTAACCCTGGTAGTCACATCTAACCCTGGTAGTCACATCTAACCCTAACCCTGGTAGTCACATCTAACCCTGGTAGTCACATCTAACCCTAACCCTGGTGGTCATATCTAACCCTAACCCTGGTGTCACATCTAACCCTGGTAGTCACATCTAACCCTGGTAGTCACATCTAACCCTGGTAGTCACATCTAACCCTAACCCTGGTAGTCACATCTAACCCTAACCCTGGTAGTCACATCTAACCCTGGTAGTCACATCTAACCCTAACCCTGGTGGTCACATCTAACCCTGGTAGTCACATCTAACCCTAACCCTGGTAGTCACATCTAACCCTGGTAGTCACATCTAACCCTGGTGGTCACATCTAACCCTGGTGGTCACATCTAACCCTGGTAGTCACATCTAACCCTGGTGGTCACATCTAACCCTGGTAGTCACATCTAACCATAACCCTGGTAGTCACATCTAACCCTAACCCTGGTGGTCACATCTAACCCTGGTGGTCACATCTAACCCTGGTGGTCACATCTAACCCTAACCCTGGTGGTCACATCTAACCCTGGTAGTCACATCTAACCCTGGTAGTCACATCTAACCCTGGTAGTCACATCTAACCCTGGTGGTCACATCTAACCCTAACCCTGGTGGTCACATCTAACCCTGGTAGTCACATCTAACCCTGGTAGTCACATCTAACCCTGGTGGTCACATCTAACCCTGGTGGTCACATCTAACCCTGGTGGTCACATCTAACCCTGGTGGTCACATCTAACCCTGGTAGTCACATCTAACCCTGGTAGTCACATCTAACCCTGGTGGTCACATCTAACCCTGGTGGTCACATCCAACCCTGGTAGTCACATCTAACCCAGGTAGTCACATCTAACCCTGGTAGTCACATCTAACCCTAACCCTGGTAGTCACATCTAACCCTGGTGGTCACATCTAACCCTAACCCTGGTGGTCACATCTAACCCTGGTAGTCACATCTAACCCTAACCCTGGTGGTCACATCTAACCCTGGTGGTCACATCTAACCCTAACCCTGGTAGTCACATCTAACCCTGGTGGTCACATCTAACCCTGGTAGTCACATCTAACCCTGGTAGTCACATCTAACCCTAACCCTGGTAGTCACATCTAACCCTGGTAGTCACATCTAACCCTAACCCTGGTAGTCACATCTAACCCTGGTGGTCACATCTAACCCTGGTAGTCACATCTAACCCTGGTAGTCACATCTAACCCTAACCCTGGTAGTCACATCTAACCCTAACCCTGGTAGTCACATCTAACCCTGGTAGTCACATCTAACCCTAACCCTGGTGGTCACATCTAACCCTGGTAGTCACATCTAACCCTGGTAGTCACATCTAACCCTGGTAGTCACATCTAACCCTGGTAGTCACATTTAACCCTGGTAGTCACATCTAACCCTAACCCTGGTGGTCATATCTAACCCTAACCCTGGTGTCACATCTAACCCTGGTAGTCACATCTAACCCTGGTAGTCACATCTAACCCTGGTAGTCACATCTAACCCTGGTAGTCACATCTAACCCTGGTAGTCACATCTAACCCTGGTAGTCACATCTAACCCTGGTAGTCACATCTAACCCTAACCCTGGTAGTCACATCTAACCCTGGTAGTCACATCTAACCCTAACCCTGGTAGTCACATCTAACCCTGGTAGTCACATCTAACCCTGGTAGTCACATCTAACCCTAACCCTGGTGGTCACATCTAACCCTGGTAGTCACATCTAACCCTAACCCTGGTAGTCACATCTAACCCTGGTAGTCACATCTAACCCTGGTGGTCACATCTAACCCTGGTGGTCACATTTAACCCTGGTAGTCACATCTAACCCTGGTAGTCACATCTAACCCTGGTGGTCACATCTAACCCTGGTAGTCACATCTAACCCTAACCCTGGTAGTCACATCTAACCCTAACCCTGGTGGTCACATCTAACCCTGGTGGTCACATCTAAACCTAACCCTGGTGGTCACATCTAACCCTGGTAGTCACATCTAACCCTAACCCTGGTAGTCACATCTAACCCTGGTGGTCACATCTAACCCTGGTGGTCACATCTAACCCTGGTGGTCACATCTAACCCTGGTAGTCACATCTAACCCTAACCCTGGTAGTCACATCTAACCCTGGTAGTCACATCTAACCCTGGTAGTCACATCTAACCCTAACCCTGGTAGTCACATCTAACCCTGGTAGTCACATCTAACCCTAACCCTGGTGGTCACATCTAACCCTGGTAGTCACATCTAACCCTAACCCTGGTAGTCACATCTAACCCTGGTGGTCACATCTAACCCTGGTGGTCACATCTAACCCTGGTAGTCACATCTAACCCTGGTAGTCACATCTAACCCTGGTGGTCACATCTAACCCTGGTAGTCACATCTAACCCTAACCCTGGTAGTCACATCTAACCCTAACCCTGGTGGTCACATCTAACCCTGGTGGTCACATCTAACCCTAACCCTGGTGGTCACATCTAACCCTGGTAGTCACATCTAACCCTAACCCTGGTAGTCACATCTAACCCTGGTGGTCACATCTAACCCTGGTGGTCACATCTAACCCTGGTGGTCACATCTAACCCTGGTAGTCACATCTAACCCTGGTAGTCACATCTAACCCTGGTGGTCACATCTAACCCTGGTGGTCACATCTAACCCTGGTGGTCACATCTAACCCTGGTGGTCACATCATTTATATCAAGGCTATTGAACCCTAGACCGAGAGGTCAGCAGTACCGCGGACGCTGATCGTCCACCATGGGCCGTTTCCCAGACAACCCAGACTAGGAGATACCTGCCCTATGACTAGGTCCAGTACAGTGGACTCTCTGGCCCAATCAGTGACAAATGAACTACCAGGTAGACATGACAACCAGCTGACCCGAAGAGATTGGATTTAAAAATAACACCTGGCGTGTAGCGAAGAATGCCGTTCTTGTTTTATAGTCCACAATAATTCTGGGTAATATAACCTGGTCTGCATGGACTGGCTTGTGATTAACATCAAACCTGGGGTCAAATACCTGGAGGTGTGCTTGATTTACCTCAATTAGGAAACAAATGGATCAGAAGTCCAGAAATCTACAAACTCCGCATGTCAAGCGAAACCAAAACCAAGCGCACCAAGTATTTATGAAAGCTGTGTCGGACCAAGATCTACAAAACATCCTCCTGTTCTGCAGGAGGTCGAGGGTTGAGAGGAGGTCAAGTGTTGTCGGTTCTAGACTCTAACGTTCTGTAGTCTAGAACCCTCCCCGAGGTCGGTGGAACCGGCAGAGCCCAGCGGTTGCCCGCGTGGTCGTCGTCGTGACGATGACGGGCCTCCCCTTCTTGGGCGGTATCTTGAGGTTTCCGTTGCGCTCTTTGACCTTGTACTCCGGCGTGCTGTGAGGTATCCCATAAACCACCTGGGCCTTGGAAACGCTCATCCCGCCCCCCCATCACCATGGTGATAGCCTCCTCTAGCAGGTCGTGGTCGTACCGCCGGTAGCGCCCGCGCTTCTTCCTGGATTGCTTGTTCTCCCCGCTACGCTCTGCCCCTTTCCTCAGGATCGTCCAATGAGGAGCAGCGGTGGTGGGCGGGGCAGCGGTGTGAAAGGTCAGGCAGGTCGAGGGAAGGCAGGAGGGCGCGGTGGAGTCTCAGCGGAGAGGAAGAGGTAGCAGCAATATTAGTGGTGGTGGTGGTGTTATGGTGGTAGTGCAAGGGCCTCAGCCAGGCTACAAGGTTCAGGGAGAGGAAGAGCTGGTCTGGAGCGCGATTTGACCTGGGGGATACGGAGGTAGAGATCCTCTCTGAGCCGGGGGAGGTAAAGACCGAGACAAAGCCCTCTGCAGGACAGAGGAGGGAAGGAAGAACATCTCTCCGTTCTCCTCCCTCGCTCCGCCCAGGCCGCCACCCTCTGCAAAACCAGCCGCACCTCCTCGCCGCGCGCCGACGACGTCACATCCCGTGAGGTCACATCCTCCCGCTGTATGGGGCCCGGGGCCTCTAGCTGTGAGCGCAGGATTCCAGGGGGAGGAATCCCGTAGAGAAGAGCAGCTCTGTTCTCCCGAAGACGACCGGACCTCACGTCTCTCAGAGCCTTGGACAGCAGCCCCTCAGACAGCTCGCTGGACCTCTGGGCATGGTGTTCCTCGGTCTGGTACGACCCGGCCCTGGCTGCTCCACAACGCTGCTGCCTCCTAGTGGGGGGAGGACCGAACACCACCGTCAGGATCAGGGAAGGGGTGAGGGAGGCGAGGGGAGGCAAGGGGAGGGGAGGGGAGGAGCGATTCCTTTATGTCGTGTTGGTAACATCACTGCCACTGTCTGTCATGAGCTGACGTCATCTGTGACATCATCTCTGTGCGTCTGTCCTATGAAGAAAGGGAGTGACGTCATCTCTGTGCGTCTTGTCATGTGAAGAGAGGGAGTGACATCGTCTCTGTGCGTCTTGTCATATGAAGAGAGGGAGTGACATCGTCTCTGTGCGTCTTGTCATATGAAGAAAGGGAGTGACATCGTCTCTGTGCGTCTTGTCATGTGAAGAAAGGGAGTGACATCGTCTCTGTGCGTCTTGTCATATGAAGAAAGGGAGTGACATCATCTCTGTGCGTCTTGTCATGTGAAGAAAGTTAGTGACATCATCTCTGTGCGTCTTGTCATATGAAGCGAGGGAGTGACATCTCTGTGCGTCTTGTCATGTGAAGAAAGGGAGTGACATCGTCTCTGTGCGTCTTGTCATATGAAGAGAGGGAGTGACATCGTCTCTGTGCGTCTTGTCATATGAAGAGAGGGAGTGACATCATCTCTGTGCGTCTTGTCATATGAAGAGAGGGAGTGACATCATCTCTGTGCGTCTTGTCATATGAAGAGAGGGAGTGACATCGTCTCTGTGCGTCTTGTCATATGAAGAAAGGGAGTGACATCATCTCTGTGCGTCTTGTCATATGAAGAGAGGGAGTGACATCGTCTCTGTGCGTCTTGTCATATGAAGAGAGGGAGTGACATCGTCTCTGTGCGTCTTGTCATATGAAGAGAGGGAGTGACATCGTCTCTGTGCGTCTTGTCATGTGAAGAAAGTTAGTGACATCGTCTCTGTGCGTCTTGTCATATGAAGAGAGGGAGTGACATCATCTCTGTGCGTCTTGTCATGTGAAGAGAGGGAGTGACATCATCTCTGTGCGTCTTGTCATGTGAAGAGAGGGAGTGACATCGTCTCTGTGCGTCTTGTCATGTGAAGAGAGGGAGTGACATCGTCTCTGTGCGTCTTGTCATATGAAGAGAGGGAGTGACATCATCTCTGTGCGTCTTGTCATATGAAGAGAGGGAGTGACATCGTCTCTGTGCGTCTTGTCATATGAAGAGAGGGAGTGACATCGTCTCTGTGCGTCTTGTCATATGAAGAGAGGGAGTGACATCATCTCTGTGCGTCTTGTCATATGAAGAGAGGGAGTGACATCGTCTCTGTGCGTCTTGTCATATGAAGAGAGGGAGTGACATCATCTCTGTGCGTCTTGTCATATGAAGCGAGGGAGTGACATCATCTCTGTGCGTCTTGTCATGTGAAGAAAGTTAGTGACATCATCTCTGTGCGTCTTGTCATGTGAAGAAAGTTAGTGACATCGTCTCTGTGCGTCTTGTCATGTGAAGAGAGGGAGTGACATCATCTCTGTGCGTCTTGTCATATGAAGAGAGGTTTGCAGTGCAGTTGATCACTGTCCAGTGTTTTGGTTAAAGGATCGACAACGTTATTAGAAACAGGAACAATGCAGTCTTATTATTATTATTAAAAGTTACTCTGTCTCTCTCACCCCCACAGTAACTAGTTCCACTTGTTTCTGCGTGTCAGTCTGAATAGCTGAGGTTACAGACCCCCCCCCACCGCTGTTGTTACCGTGACGTTGCCGTGACGTTACCACTCAAGTGATAAAAGACTGAACCCCTTCACATAGCAACAACACACAGGGACACACAGCCAGCCAGCCAGCCAGCCACCCAGCCAGCCAGCCAGCCAGCCACCCAGCCAGCCAGCCACCCAGCAGCCCACCCACCCACCCACCCAGACAGCCACCCACCCAGCCAGCCAGCCAGCCAGCCAGCCAGCCACCCAGCCAGCCAGCCAGCCAGCCAGCAGCCACCCACCCAGACAGCCAGCCAGCAGCCCACCCACCCACCCACCCAGACACCCACCCACCCACCCACCCAGCCAGCCAGCCAGCAGCCCACCCACCCACCCACCCACCCACCCACCCAGACAGACAGCCACCCAGCCAGCCAGCCAGCCAGCCAGCCAGCAGCCCACCCACCCACCCACCCACCCACCCAGACAGACAGCCACCCAGCCAGCCAGCCAGCCAGCCAGCCAGCAGCCCACCCACCCACCCACCCAGACACCCACCCACCCACCCACCCACCCAGCCAGCCAGCCAGCCAGCCAGCCAGCAGCCCACCCACCCACCCACCCAGACAGACAGCCACCCAGCCAGCCAGCCAGCCAGCCAGCAGCCACCCACCCACCCAGACAGCCAGCCAGCCACCCACCCACCCAGACAGCCACCCACCCACCCACCCACCCAGACAGCCACCCAGCCAGCCAGCCACCCAGCCAGCCAGCCAGCCACCCAGCCAGCCACCCAGCCAGCCAGCCAGCCAGCCACCCCTAGACAGACTACTGATACAGACCACCTAACACTGTCCCCACTACACCCACCCCTAGACAGACTACTGATACAGACCACCTAACACTGTCCCCGCTACACCCACCCCTAGACAGACTACTGATACAGACCACCTAACACTGTCCCCACGACACCCACCCCTAGACAGACTACTGATACAGACCACCTAACACTGTCCCCACTACACCCACCCCTAGACAGACTACTGATACAGACCACCTAACACTGTCCCCACTACACCCAACCCTAGACAGACTACTGATACAGACCACCTAACACTGTCCCCACTACACCCACCCCTAGACAGACTACTGATACAGACCACCTAACACTGTCCCCACTACACCCACCCCTAGACAGACTACTGATACAGACCACCTAACACTGTCCCCACTACACCCACCCCTAGACAGACTACTGATACAGACCACCTAACACTGTCCCCACTACACCCACCCCTAGACAGACTACTGATACAGACCACCTAACACTGTCCCCACTACACCCACCCCTAGACAGACTACTGATACAGACCACCTAACACTGTCCCCACTACACCCAACCCTAGACAGACTACTGATACAGACCACCTAACACTGTCCCCACGACACCCACCCCTAGACAGACTACTGATACAGACCACCTAACACTGTCCCCACTACACCCACCCCTAGACAGACTACTGATACAGACCACCTAACACTGTCCCCACTACACCCACCCCTAGACAGACTACTGATACAGACCACCTAACACTGTCCCCACTACACCCACCCCTAGACAGACTACTGATACAGACCACCTAACACTGTCCCCACTACACCCACCCCTAGACAGACTACTGATACAGACCACCTAACACTGTCCCCACTACACCCACCCCTAGACAGACTACTGATACAGACCACCTAACACTGTCCCCACTACACCCACCCCTAGACAGACTACTGATACAGACCACCTAACACTGTCCCCACTACACCCACCCCTAGACAGACTACTGATACAGACCGCCTAACACTGTCCCCACTACACCCACCCCTAGACAGACTACTGATACAGACCACCTAACACTGTCCCCACTACACCCACCCCTAGACAGACTACTGATACAGACCACCTAACACTGTCCCCACTACACCCACCCCTAGACAGACTACTGATACAGACCACCTAACACTGTCCCCACTACACCCACCCCTAGACAGACTACTGATACAGACCACCTAACACTGTCCCCACTACACCCACCCCTAGACAGACTACTGATACAGACCACCTAACACTGTCCCCACTACACCCACCCCTAGACAGACTACTGATACAGACCACCTAACACTGTCCCCACTACACCCACCCCTAGACAGACTACTGATACAGACCACCTAACACTGTCCCCACTACACCCACCCCTAGACAGACTACTGATACAGACCACCTAACACTGTCCCCACTACACCCACCCCTAGACAGACTACTGATACAGACCGCCTAACACTGTCCCCACTACACCCACCCCTAGACAGACTACTGATACAGACCACCTAACACTGTCCCCACTACACCCACCCCTAGACAGACTACTGATACAGACCACCTAACACTGTCCCCACTACACCCACCCCTAGACAGACTACTGATACAGACCACCTAACACTGTCCCCACTACACCCACCCCTAGACAGACTACTGATACAGACCACCTAACACTGTCCCCACTACACCCACCCCTAGACAGACTACTGATACAGACCACCTAACACTGTCCCCACTACACCCACCCCTAGACAGACTACTGATACAGACCACCTAACACTGTCCCCACTACACCCACCCCTAGACAGACTACTGATAGAGACCACCTAACACTGTCCCCACTACACCCACCCCTAGACAGACTACTGATACAGACCACCTAACACTGTCCCCACTACACCCACCCCTAGACAGACTACTGATACAGACCACCTAACACTGTCCCCACTACACCCACCCCTAGACAGACTACTGATACAGACCACCTAACACTGTCCCCACTACACCCACCCCTAGACAGACTACTGATACAGACCACCTAACACTGTCCCCACTACACCCACCCCTAGACAGACTACTGATACAGACCACCTAACACTGTCCCCACTACACCCACCCCTAGACAGACTACTGATACAGACCACCTAACACTGTCCCCACTACACCCACCCCTAGACAGACTACTGATACAGACCGCCTAACACTGTCCCCACTACACCCACCCCTAGACAGACTACTGATACAGACCACCTAACACTGTCCCCACTACACCCACCCCTAGACAGACTACTGATACAGACCACCTAACACTGTCCCCACTACACCCACCCCTAGACAGACTACTGATACAGACCACCTAACACTGTCCCCACTACACCCACCCCTAGACAGACTACTGATACAGACCGCCTAACACTGTCCCCACTACACCCATCCCTAGACAGACTACTGATACAGACCACCTAACACTGTCCCCACTACACCCACCCCTAGACAGACTACTGATACAGACCGCCTAACACTGTCCCCACTACACCCACCCCTAGACAGACTACTGATACAGACCACCTAACACTGTCCCCACTACACCCACCCCTAGACAGACTACTGATACAGACCACCTAACACTGTCCCCACTACACCCACCCCTAGACAGACTGATACAGACCACCTAACACTGTCCCCACTACACCCACCCCTAGACAGACTACTGATACAGACCACCTAACACTGTCCCCACTACACCCACCCCTAGACAGACTACTGATACAGACCACCTAACACTGTCCCCACTACACCCACCCCTAGACAGACTACTGATACAGACCACCTAACACTGTCCCCACTACACCCACCCCTAGACAGACTACTGATACAGACCACCTAACACTGTCCCCGCTACACCCACCCCTAGACAGACTACTGATACAGACCACCTAACACTGTCCCCACTACACCCACCCCTAGACAGACTACTGATACAGACCACCTAACACTGTCCCCACTACACCCACCCCTAGACAGACTACTGATACAGACCACCTAACACTGTCCCCACTACACCCACCCCTAGACAGACTACTGATACAGACCACCTAACACTGTCCCCACTACACCCACCCCTAGACAGACTACTGATACAGACCACCTAACACTGTCCCCACTACACCCACCCCTAGACAGACTACTGATACAGACCACCTAACACTGTCCCCACTACACCCACCCCTAGACAGACTACTGATACAGACCACCTAACACTGTCCCCACTACACCCACCCCTAGACAGACTACTGATACAGACCACCTAACACTGTCCCCACTACACCCACCCCTAGACAGACTACTGATACAGACCACCTAACACTGTCCCCACTACACCCACCCCTAGACAGACTACTGATACAGACCACCTAACACTGTCCCCACTACACCCACCCCTAGACAGACTACTGATACAGACCACCTAACACTGTCCCCACTACACCCACCCCTAGACAGACTACTGATACAGACCACCTAACACTGTCCCCACTACACCCACCCCTAGACAGACTACTGATACAGACCACCTAACACTGTCCCCACTACACCCACCCCTAGACAGACTACTGATACAGACCACCTAACACTGTCCCCACTACACCCACCCCTAGACAGACTACTGATACAGACCACCTAACACTGTCCCCACTACACCCACCCCTAGACAGACTACTGATACAGACCGCCTAACACTGTCCCCACTACACCCACCCCTAGACAGACTACTGATACAGACCGCCTAACACTGTCCCCACTACACCCACCCCTAGACAGACTACTGATACAGACCACCTAACACTGTCCCCACTACACCCACCCCTAGACAGACTACTGATACAGACCACCTAACACTGTCCCCACTACACCCACCCCTAGACAGACTACTGATACAGACCACCTAACACTGTCCCCACTACACCCACCCCTAGACAGACTACTGATACAGACCACCTAACACTGTCCCCACTACACCCACCCCTAGACAGACTACTGATACAGACCACCTAACACTGTCCCCACTACACCCACCCCTAGACAGACTACTGATACAGACCACCTAACACTGTCCCCACTACACCCACCCCTAGACAGACTACTGATACAGACCACCTAACACTGTCCCCACTACACCCACCCCTAGACAGACTACTGATACAGACCACCTAACACTGTCCCCACTACACCCACCCCTAGACAGACTACTGATACAGACCACCTAACACTGTCCCCACTACACCCACCCCTAGACAGACTACTGATACAGACCACCTAACACTGTCCCCACTACACCCACCCCTAGACAGACTACTGATACAGACCACCTAACACTGTCCCCACTACACCCACCCCTAGACAGACTACTGATACAGACCGCCTAACACTGTCCCCACTACACCCACCCCTAGACAGACTACTGATACAGACCGCCTAACACTGTCCCCACTACACCCACCCCTAGACAGACTACTGATACAGACCACCTAACACTGTCCCCACTACACCCACCCCTAGACAGACTACTGATACAGACCACCTAACACTGTCCCCACTACACCCACCCCTAGACAGACTACTGATACAGACCACCTAACACTGTCCCCACTACACCCACCCCTAGACAGACTACTGATACAGACCACCTAACACTGTCCCCACTACACCCACCCCTAGACAGACTACTGATACAGACCACCTAACACTGTCCCCACTACACCCACCCCTAGACAGACTACTGATACAGACCACCTAACACTGTCCCCACTACACCCACCCCTAGACAGACTACTGATACAGACCACCTAACACTGTCCCCACTACACCCACCCCTAGACAGACTACTGATACAGACCACCTAACACTGTCCCCACTACACCCACCCCTAGACAGACTACTGATACAGACCACCTAACACTGTCCCCACTACACCCACCCCTAGACAGACTACTGATACAGACCACCTAACACTGTCCCCACTACACCCACCCCTAGACAGACTACTGATACAGACCACCTAACACTGTCCCCACTACACCCACCCCTAGACAGACTACTGATACAGACCACCTAACACTGTCCCCACTACACCCACCCCTAGACAGACTACTGATACAGACCGCCTAACACTGTCCCCACTACACCCACCCCTAGACAGACTACTGATACAGACCGCCTAACACTGTCCCCACTACACCCACCCCTAGACAGACTACTGATACAGACCACCTAACACTGTCCCCACTACACCCACCCCTAGACAGACTACTGATACAGACCACCTAACACTGTCCCCACTACTCTATTGGCTATGCATACTAAGTAGCGTGCTAGTTTGGACCAATGAGAGGAGAGACACCTCACCCTGAGGCTTTGTGATTGGTGGGTGATGTGGAGTATGGACCAATGAGAGGAGAGACACCTCACCCTGAGGCTTTGTGATTGGTGGGCGATGTGGAGTATGGACCAATGAGAGGAGAGACACTCACCCTGAGGCTTTGTGAATGGTGGGTGATGTGGAGTATGGACCAATGAGAGGAGAGACACTCACCCTGAGGCTTTGTGAATGGTGGGCGATGTGGAGTATGGACCAATGAGAGGAGAGACACCTCACCCTGAGGCTTTGTGAATGGTGGGCGATGTGGAGTATGGACCAATGAGAGGAGAGACACTCACCCTGAGGCTTTGTGATTGGTGGGTGATGTGGAGTATGGACCAATGAGAGGAGAGACACTCACCCTGAGGCTTTGTGATTGGTGGGCGATGTGGAGTATGGACCAATGAGAGGAGAGACACTCACCCTGAGGCTTTGTGATTGGTGGGCGATGTGGAGTATGGACCAATGAGAGGAGAGACACTCACCCTGAGGCTTTGTGATTGGTGGGTGATGTGGAGGCCGAGCTGGCAGAGTTCCGCTTGGAGAGGTCGAGCACAGTGTCAGCTACGGGAGGAGGAATCACACAACTAGTCAGAGGTCAGACAACTAGTCAGACAACTAGTCAGAGGTCAGACAACTAGTCAGAGGTCAGACAACTAGTCAGACAACTAGTCAGAGGTCAGACAACTAGTCAGAGGTCAGACAACTAGTCAGACAACTAGTCAGAGGTCAGACAACTAGTCAGAGGTCAGACAACTAGTCAGAGGTCAGACAACTAGTCACACAACTAGTCAGTGGTCAGACAACTAGTCAGACAACTAGTCAGTGGTCAGACAACTAGTCAGAGGTCAGACAACTAGTCAGTGGTCAGACAACTAGTCAGAGGTCAGACAACTAGTCAGAGGCCAGACAACTAGTCAGACAACTAGTCAGTGGTCAGACAAGTTAGAAATGTGTGGGTTCTAAGTCCTGTCGGGTTCTCTACCCGGTATTGGTTCTAAGTCCTGTCGGGTTCTCTACCCGGTATTGGTTCTAAGTCCTGTCGGGTTCTCTATCTGGTATTGGTTCTAAGTCCTGTCGGGTTCTCTACCCGGTATTGGTTCTAAGTCCTGTCGGGTTCTCTATCTGGTATTGGTTCTAAGTCCTGTCGGGTTCTCTATCTGCTGTGGTTCTAAGTCCTGTCGGGTTCTCTATCTGCTGTGGTTCTAAGTCCTGTCGGGTTCTCTACCCGGTATTGGTTCTAAGTCCTGTCGGGTTCTCTACCTGCTGTGGTTCTAAGTCCTGTCGGGTTCTCTATCCGGTATTGGTTCTAAGTCCTGTCGGGTTCTCTACCTGCTGTGGTTCTAAGTCCTGTCGGGTTCCCTACCCGGTATTGGTTCCAAGTCCTGTCGGGTTCCCTACCCGGTATTGGTTCGAAGTCCTGTCGGGTTCTCTACCCGGTATTGGTTCTAAGTCCTGTCGGGTTCCCTACCCGGTATTGGTTCTAAGTCCTGTCGGGTTCTCTACCCGGTATTGGTTCTAAGTCCTGTCGGGTTCTCTACCCGGTATTGGTTCTAAGTCCTGTCGGGTTCTCTACCTGCTGTGGTTCTAAGTCCTGTCGGGTTCTCTATCCGGTATTGGTTCTAAGTCCTGTCGGGTTCTCTACCTGCTGTGGTTCTAAGTCCTGTCGGGTTCCCTACCCGGTATTGGTTCCAAGTCCTGTCGGGTTCCCTACCCGGTATTGGTTCCAAGTCCTGTCGGGTTCTCTACCCGGTATTGGTTCTAAGTCCTGTCGGGTTCCCTACCTGCTGTGGTTCTAAGTCCTGTCGGGTTCTCTACCTGCTGTGGTTCTAAGTCCTGTCGGGTTCCCTACCCGGTATTGGTTCTAAGTCCTGTCGGGTTCCCTACCTGGTATTGGTTCTAAGTCCTGTCGGGTTCTCTACCCGGTATTGGTTCTAAGTCCTGTCGGGTTCTCTACCTGGTATTGGTTCTAAGTCCTGTCGGGTTCTCTACCCGGTATTGGTTCTAAGTCCTGTCGGGTTCTCTACCCGGTATTGGTTCTAAGTCCTGTCGGGTTCTCTACCCGGTATTGGTTCTAAGTCCTGTCGGGTTCCCTACCTGGTGTGGGTTCCTCCTCCTGGTTCCGCGTCACAGTGAGGTCTAGAGGCGTGTCGAGGTCCGGACGCCGGGAGCCCGTGTCGGTCGAGGTGGTGAGGCGCGTCTTGGAGGCGTACTCCGCAGCAAACTGCCGGACCATCCTCCTCATCAGTTCCTGGGCTACCAGAGGGACGTCGGGGTCCTCGCCGGACGCCAGCTCTGGCGCGGACAGACAATCAATCAATCACCGTCTACGTACATTTCTCTAGCGTGTATAAAACCGGGTAGCTAACGATGCTACGTTAGCGTTGTTTAGCATTTAAGAGTGTAAATGCCAGGCGTTCGATGCTACGTAGCGTTGTTAAGCATTAAGAGTGTAAATGCTACGTAGCGTTGTTAGCATTAAGAGTGTAAATGCCAGGCGTTCGATGCTACGTAGCGTTGTTAAGCATTAAGAGTGTAAATGCCAGGCGTTCGATGCTACGTTAGCGTTGTTAAGCATTAAGAGTGTAAATGCTACGTAGCGTTGTTAGCATTAAGAGTGTAAATGCTACGTAGCGTTGTTAAGCATTAAGAGTGTAAATGCCAGGCGTTCGATGCTACGTAGCGTTGTTAGCATTAAGAGTGTAAATGCTACGTAGCGTTGTTAGCATTAAGAGTGTAAATGCCAGGCGTTCGATGCTACGTAGCGTTGTTAGCATTAAGAGTGTAAATGCTACGTAGCGTTGTTAAGCATTAAGAGTGTAAATGCCAGGCTTTCGATGCTACGTAGCGTTGTTAGCATTAAGAGTGTAAATGCCAGGCGTCGTCTCTGTTCTAGTTGGACGGGGGACTC
>NW_025547385.1:210000-227219 GCF_905237065.1 Salmo salar
ATGATATCGTTTAGGACCTTGAGCGTGGCTGAGGTGCACCCATGACCAGCTCGGAAACCAGATTCCAGAGCGGAGAAGGTACAGTGGGATTCGAAATGGTCGGTAATCTGTTTATTAACTTGGCTTTTCAAAGATTTTAGAAAGGCAGGGTAGGATGGATATAGATCTATAACAGTTTGGGTCTAGAGTGTCACCCCCTTTGAAAAAGGGGGGGGGTGACAGCGGCAGCTTTCCAATCTTTAGGGATCTCGGACGATACGAAAGAGAGGTTGAACAGACTGGTAATAGGGGTTGCAACAATGGCGGCGGATCATTTTAGAAAGAGAGGGTCCAGATTGTCTAGCCCGGCTGATTTGTAGCGGGGTCCAGGTTTTGCAGCTCTTTTCAGAACATCTGCGATCTGGATTTGGGTGAAGGAGAAGCTGGGGAGGCTCTGGTAAGTAGCTGCGGAGCTGTTGGCCCGGGGTTTGGCGTAGCCAGGAAGAAAACATGGCCAGCCGTAGAGAAATGTAACAGTTTGAGGTCTAGTGTGTCTCCCCCTCCCTCCCTTTTTTGAAGAGAACTTCCATTTGTTGTTGTTGAGGCCTTGTGTTATTATTAATATTATTATTATTATTATTATTATTATTATTAAAATGGACATGTTTTATTGAGTTAATTGAATTGGCAGTTTTCAAAAGCTCCGTCGCGATTTTTCCGATCCGTTGTTATTAAAACCGCATTGTATTGACGTTAACAGTTGTCAGATTAGGCTACAGGTTAAACATCATAATAAACAAATAAATAAACAAATAAATAAACAAACAAATAAATAAACAAATAAATAAATAAATAAACAAATAAATAAACAAATAAATAAATAAACAAATAAATAAATAAACAAATAAATAAACAAATAAATAAACAAATAAACAAACAAAGAAATAAATAAACAAATAAATAAATAAACAAATAAATAAATAAACAAATAAATAAATAAACAAACACTGGCTGTTGTTAACGAGCACCCTCAGGTCATATACATATTATTTCATATTTAATGAAGTGATTGAAATGACCTCCATCCTCAATAGTCTATTCCAGTATAACTACTGTGACCAAAACAAGCATCTCAACAACAACAACGACGATGCGAGCTGCTAAATCATTCAGTTTACAGCTCGACTACTGTAGACTATCTGAAACAAGACCTAGGCCGTGTGTGTGTGTGTGTGTGTGTGTGTGTGTGTGTGTGTGTGTGTGTGTGTGTGTGTGTGTGTGTATATACGTGTGTGTGTGTGTGTGTGTGTGTGTGTGTGTGTGTGTGTGTGTGTGTATATACTGTGTGTGTGTGTGTGTGTGTGTGTGTGTGTGTGTGTGTGTGTCATGTGTCATGTGTCGTTTATGCCTATTCGAAATGACAAGTCAATCTCGCAAATGGGCCACTTATAACCGTTTGTAGTCTTAATTAACATGGTGGTCTGTTGCATATGACCCATACACACCAGGGCTAACGGCTGAATCCAGACACTCTGCATCGGTATTTTCGGTAGTTTACTAGGATCCACATTAGCTGTCGCAAAACGTAGCAGCTACTCTTCCTGCGGTTCCACACAAAACATCAATAGACAAGAACAGCTCAAGGACAGAACTACATACATTTATATAAAAAGGCAGACGTAGCCTACATATCAATACATACACACAAACTATCCAGGTCCAATAAGGGAGAGGCTTTCTGCAGCGAAGGTGCTGCTTCATCTGTTTTATTAAACCAGGTTTGCTGTTTTATTTTAAAGCATTATGAGATGGAAGGAAGTTCCATGCAATAAGGGCTCTATATAATAATGTACGCTTTTCTGGAATTGGTTCTGGATTTGGGGGACTGTGAAAAGACCCCTGGTGGCATGTCTGATGGGAGAAGACCCCTGGTGGCATGTCTGATGGGAGAAGACCCCTGGTGGCATGTCTGATGGGAGAAGACCCCTGGTGGCATGTCTGATGGGAGAAGACCCCTGGTGGCATGTCTGATGGGAGAAGACCCCTGGTGGCATGTCTGATGGGAGAAGACCCCTGGTGGCATGTCTGATGGGAGAAGACCCCTGGTGGCATGTCTGATGGGAAAAGACCCCTGGTGGCATGTCTGATGGGAGAAGACCCCTGGTGGCATGTCTGATGGGAGAAGACCCCTGGTGGCATGTCTGATGGGAGAAGACCCCTGGTGGCATGTCTGATGGGAAAAGACCCCTGGTGGCATGTCTGATGGGAGAAGACCCCTGGTGGCATGTCTGATGGGAGAAGACCCCTGGTGGCATGTCTGATGGGAGAAGACCCCTGGTGGCATGTCTGATGGGAGAAGACCCCTGGTGGCATGTCTGATGGGAGAAGACCCCTGGTGGCATGTCTGATGGGAAAAGACCCCTGGTGGCATGTCTGATGGGAGAAGACCCCTGGTGGCATGTCTGATGGGAGAAGACCCCTGGTGGCATGTCTGATGGGAGAAGACCCCTGGTGGCATGTCTGATGGGAAAAGACCCCTGGTGGCATGTCTGATGGGAGAAGACCCCTGGTGGCATGTCTGATGGGAGAAGACCCCTGGTGGCATGTCTGATGGGAGAAGACCCCTGGTGGCATGTCTGATGGGAGAAGACCCCTGGTGGCATGTCTGATGGGAAAAGACCCCTGGTGGCATGTCTGATGGGAGAAGACCCCTGGTGGCATGTCTGATGGGATAAGTGTGCAAACAATTTGTGATTTTCAACACATTAATGTTTCTTATAAAAAAACTAAACAAGAAGTGATGCAGTCAGTCTCTCCTCAACTCTTAACCGAGAGAGAGAGAGAGAGAGACTGGGCATCCATAGTGTTTATATCAACCCCTCTGATTACAACGAAGAGCAAAACGTGCCGCTGTGTTCTGGACCAGCTGCACTTGACTTTAAGCATCACGCTTAAAGCCAATTTATCCTTGATTCGATAATGTGGTCGGAGGCCCCTTATGGAGAGAGTGAGGCAATTGCGGAGGGCAAATTGAGTTCAATACCACATCACTCCCAAATGTTGTTATGATGCGGAGGGCTCTGTATCGACATGACAGGTCGATGGTAGGTGGGGGGGTGGGGGGGGGGCGGGATTTCAAATGCAGACATTTATTTGACCATGCAGAGCCTTTAAAGAACAAACCCCTTAACCGTGATATATTGGCCATATATACCCTCATGCCTTATTTCTTAAATCACAGCAGTCAAACAAATGAAATCGACATACACGGATGGGATTAAAAATCCGGTGAGTTTAAATAAAAAGTGAATTATATTTTCTCTCGGCGACATAGTCAACATTTGTTTATTAATAAGTTTGCAATAATTATTTTCATGAAATTTTGCTTCCAACATCATTACAAGTTAAGTCGATATTCCTTAAATTTTGCGCGATAACATTATGGGGGGGGAAAAAGTGTTTATTGTACAAATGTGGCAACTCCTCTCTCCTCTCCCTCCTCTCTTTTGGCAGATCATTTGGTTAAACATTTGCACTTGACCTGGCAACCCCTATTGGTAATATTAGCTAGCTAGCTAGCTAAAGTTACACTCATACCCCCTTCCCCAAAATAACCTAAACACTAGCCGGGTATAAATCACAGTTGTCAATGTCTAGATACATGTTTAACAGCTGGCTAACTAACATAACCTACAAAAACAACTGTATAGCAAGAAACTGTTATTCTAACACGTTTACTAACCATTAACGTTAGCTAACGGTAGCTAATACAGATTAGCATGAAATGTCTTTATCTATTTGACATGTTTTCTTGTTCATTTCTAATGTTTTTTTGTTTGTTTGTTTATTTCACTTGTTTTGGCAATAGTAACCATAACAACACGGTAGCTAGTTATAGTAACCATAACAACACGGTAGCTAGTTATAGTAACCATAACAACACGGTAGCTAGTTATAGTAACCATAACAACACGGTAGCTGGTTATAGTAACCATAACAGCACGGTAGCTAGTTATAGTAACCATAACAACACGGTAGCTAGTAATAGTAACCATAACAACACGGTAGCTAGTTATAGTAACCATAACAACACGGTAGCTAGTTATAGTAACCATAACAACACGGTAGCTAGTTATAGTAACCATTACAAACATGGTAGCTAGTTATAGTAACCATAACAACACGGTAGCTAGTTGTAATAACCATAACAACACGGTAGCTAGTTGTAGTAACCATAACAACACGGTAGCTAGTTGTAGTAACCATAACAACACGGTAGCTAGTTGTAGTAACCATAACAACACGGTAGCTAGTTATAGTAACCATAACAACACGGTAGCTAGTTATAGTAACCATAACAACACGGTAGCTAGTTATAGTAACCATAACAAACACGGTAGCTAGTTATAGTAACCATAACAACACGGTAGCTAGTTATAATAACCATAACAACACGGTAGCTAGTTGTAGTAACCATAACAACACGGTAGCTAGTTGTAGTAACCATAACAACACGGTAGCTAGTTATAGTAACCATAACAACACGGTAGCTAGTTATAGTAACCATAACAACACGGTAGCTAGTTATAGTAACCATAACAAACACGGTAGCTAGTAATAGTAACCATAACAACACGGTAGCTAGTTATAGTAACCATAACAAACACGGTAGCTAGTTATAGTAACCATAACAAACACGGTAGCTAGTAATAGTAACCATAACAACACGGTAGCTAGTTATAGTAACCATAACAACACGGTAGCTAGTTATAGTAACCATAACAAACACGGTAGCTAGTTATAGTAACCATAACAACACGGTAGCTAGTTATAGTAACCATAACAACACGGTAGCTAGTTATAGTAACCATAACAACACGGTAGCTAGTTATAGTAACCATAACAAACACGGTAGCTAGTTATAGTAACCATAACAAACACGGTAGCTAGTTATAGTAACCATAACAAACACGGTAGCTAGTTATAGTAACCATAACAAACACGGTAGCTAGTTATAGTAACCATAACAAACACGGTAGCTAGTTATAGTAACCATAACAACACGGTAGCTAGTTATAGTAACCATAACAACACGGTAGCTAGTTATAGTAACCATAACAACACGGTAGCTAGTAATAGTAACCATAACAACACGGTAGCTAGTAATAGTAACCATAACAACACGGTAGCTAGTTGTAGTAACCATAACAACACGGTAGCTAGTTGTAGTAACCATAACAAACACGGTAGCTAGTTGTAGTAACCATAACAAACACGGTAGCTAGTTATAGTAACCATAACAACACGGTAGCTAGTTATAGTAACCATAACAAACACGGTAGCTAGTTATAGTAACCATAACAAACACGGTAGCTAGTAATAGTAACCATAACAAACAGGGTAGCTAGTTATAGTAACCATAACAAACACGGTAGCTAGTTATAGTAACCATAACAACACGGTGGCTAGTAATAATAACCATAACAACACGGTAGCTAGTTATAGTAACCATAACAACACGGTAGCTAGTTATAGTAACCATAACAGCACGGTAGCTAGTTATAGTAACCATAACAAACACGGTAGCTAGTAATAGTAACCATAACAACACGGTAGCTAGTAATAGTAACCATAACAACACGGTAGCTAGTTGTAGTAACCATAACAAACACGGTAGCTAGTTATAGTAACCATAACAACACGGTAGCTAGTTATAGTAACCATAACAAACACGGTAGCTAGTTATAGTAACCATAACAACACAGTGGCTAGTTATAGTAACCATAACAAACACGGTAGCTAGTTATATTAACCATAACAACACGGTAGCTAGGTATAGTAACCATAACAACACAGTGGCTAGTTATAGTAACCATAACAACACAGTGGCTAGTTATAGTAACCATAACAAACACGGTAGCTAGTTATAGTAACCATAACAACACGGTAGCTAGTAATAATAACCATAACAACACGGTAGATAGTTATAGTAACCATAACAACACGGTAGCTAGTTATAGTAACCATAACAAACACGGTAGCTAGTTATAGTAACCATAACAAACACGGTAGCTAGTTATAGTAACCATAACAAACACGGTAGCTAGTTATAGTAACCATAACAAACACGGTAGCTAGTTATAGTAACCATAACAAACACGGTAGCTAGTTATAGTAACCATAATAACACGGTAGCTAGTTATAGTAACCATAACAACACGGTAGCTAGTAATAATAACCATAACAAACACGGTAGCTAGTTATAGTAACCATAACAACACGGTAGCTAGGTATAGTAACCATAACAAACACGGTAGCTAGTTATAGTAACCATAACAAACACGGTAGCTAGTAATAGTAACCATAACAAACACGGTAGCTAGTAATAGTAACCATAACAACACGGTAGCTAGTAATAGTAACCATAACAACACGGTAGCTAGTTATAGTAACCATAACAAACACGGTAGCTAGTAATAGTAACCATAACAACACGGTAGCTAGTTATAGTAACCATAACAAACACGGTAGCTAGTAATAGTAACCATAACAAACACGGTAGCTAGTTATAGTAACCATAACAAACACGGTAGCTAGTTATAGTAACCATAACAAACACGGTAGCTAGTAATAATAACCATAACAAACACGGTAGCTAGTTATAGTAACCATAACAACACGGTAGCTAGTAATAATAACCATAACAAACACGGTAGCTAGTTATAGTAACCATAACAACACGGTAGCTCGTTATAGTAACCATAACAAACACGGTAGCTAGTTATAGTAACCATAACAAACACGGTAGCTAGTTATAGTAACCATAACAACACGGTAGCTAGTAATAATAACCATAACAAACACGGTAGCTAGTAATAGCATGCTAGCTAGCTAGTTGGATTAGGTTAGCTAGCTACCGTGTACCGAGACAAAAACATGAACAAAAAAAACAGAAATGAACAAGAAAACATAAAGACATGTCATGCTAGTTAGCATGTTATAAATCATGGATTATATTTCTGCAGGGGGAGGGAGGGTTTACATTGGTGGGGGTAAAAAACCAAGACAAGGACAAAGAGAAATGGAGCTAACCGACATGCTAACGTTAGTTACCTGCACTTAATAATAAGGCAGCTTGCTAATAAAAGCTGGAACGTTAGCATTAGCCGCTAACGTTACAGCTAAACCGGGTTTAAACTCTTCGTTGGGGAGCTTCCCTTTGTACTTTGGGGATATGCAATAAATCACTTCCAAAGCCATTTTAAAAAGAAAGAGAGAGAGAGAGAGATGTCGAGGATCTTCTTACCGACACAGTTGATCAATTTGTGTCTCCAGGTATCGAGTTCCCGCCGGAATCCTTTCCTTTCTACGGTGCATTTGGAGCTGCGGCACTGGGCAGCCATTCTCTCTGCCTCCTCCTTTCCCCCTGCTCTCTCTCTCTCTCTCTCTCGGTGTCGGTCTCTCGGGTGTCTCTCGGTGTCTCTCTCTCTCTCGGTCTCGGTGTCTGCGTGACGTCAACAGGAGTCGACCTCTGCTCATCAAGACTGGCATTCTCTCTCTCTCTTTCTCTCTTTCTCTCTCTGTCTCTCTCACTTTCTCTCTTTCTCTCTCTCTCCCTTTCTCTCTCTGTCTCTCTCTCTTTCTCTCTCTCTCTCTCTCTCTCACTCTCTGTCTCTCTCTCTCTCTTTCTCTCTTTCTCTCTCTGTCTCTCTCACTTTCTCTCTTTCTCTCTCTCTCTTTCTCTCTCTCTCTCTTTCTGTCTCTGTCTCTCTCTCTGTCTCTCTCTCTGTCTCTCTCTCTCTCTCTCTCTCTCCCCCTCTCTCTCTCTCTCTCTCTCTCTTTCTGTCTCTGTCTCTCTCTGTCTCTCTCTCTGTCTCTCCCCCCTCTCTCTCTCTCTCTCTCTCCCCTCTCTCTCTGTCTTCTCTCTTTCAATTCCTAGTTTAATGTATGGTGCTTTATTGGTATGGGAAACATGTTTCCATTGCCAAAGAAAACATGAACAGTAAACATTTACACTCATAAAAGTTCCAAAAGAATAAAGACATTTCAAATGTCATATTATGTGCAAATAGTTAATATACAAAAGTACAAATGTACAAAAGGGAAAATAAATAAATATAAATATGGGTTGTATTTACAATGGTGTTTGTTCTTCACTGGTTGACCTTTTCTTGTGGCAACAGGTCACACATCTTGCTGCTGTGATGTCACACTGTGGTATTTCACCCAGTAGATATGGGAGTTCATCAAAATCGGGTTTGTTTTCTAAATCTTTGTGGATCTGTGTAATCTGAGGGAAATATGTGTCTCTAATATGGTCATACATTTGGCAGGAAGTTAGGAAGTGCAGCTCAGTTTCCACCTCATTTTGTGGGCAGTGTTGCACACAGCCTGTCTTCTCTTGAGAGCCAGGTCTGCCTGCGGCGGCCTTTCTCAATAGCAAGGCTATGCTCACTGAGTCTGTGCATAGTCAAAGCTTTCCTTAAGTTTGGGTCAGTCACAGTGGTCAGGTATTCTGCCACTGTGTCTCTCTGTTTAGGGACAAATAACATTCTAGTTTGCTCTGTTATTTTGTTAATTCTTTCCAATGTGTCAAGTAATTATCTTTTTGTTTTCTCATGATTTGGTTGGTGTCTAATGGTGTTGCTGTCCTGGGGCTCTGTGGGGTCTGTTTGTGTTTGTGAACAGAGCCCCAGGACCAGCTTGCTTAGGGGACTCTTCTCCAGGTTCATCTCTCTGTAGGTGATGGCTTTGTTATGGAAGGTTTGGGAATCGCTTCCTTTTAGGTGGTTGTAGAATTTAACGTCTCTTTTCTGGATTTTGATAATTAGCGGGTATTGACGTAATTCTGCTCTGCATTATTTGGTGTTTTACGTTGTACACGGAGGATGTTTTTGCAGAATTCTGCATGCAGAGTCTCAATTTGGTGTTTGTCCCATTTTGTGAATTCTTGGTTGGTGAGCGGACCCCAGACCTCACAACCATAAAGGGCAATGGGTTCTAGCAGCGAACCGCCCTTGCTGTCTCTGCCTGGCTGGTTCCCCTCTCTCCACTGGGATTCTCTGCCTCTAACCCTATTACAGGAGCTGAGTCACTGGCTTACTGGTGCTCTTCCATGCCGTCCCTAGGAGGGGTGCGTCACTTGAGTGGGTTGAGTCCCTGACGTGGTGTTCCTGTCTGGGTTGGCGCCCCCCCTTGGGTTGTGCCGTGGCGGAGATCTTTGTGGGCTATACTCGGCCTTGTCTCAGGATAGTAAGTTGGTGGTTGAAGATATCCCTCTAGTGGTGTGGGGGCTGTGCTTTGGCAAAGTGGGTGGGGTTATATCCTACCTGTTTAGCCCTGTCCGGGGGTATCATCGGATGGGGCCACAGTGTCTCCTGACCCCTTCCTGTCTCAGCCTCCAGTATTTATGCTGCAGTAGTTTATGTGTCGGGGGGGCTAGGGTCAGTCTGTTACATCTGGAGTATTTCTCCTGTCTTATCCGGTGTCCTTTGTGAATTTAAGTATGCTCTCTCTAATTCTTTCTCGTGTCTAGATGGAATTTTTATTTGTGGTCCTGGCATCTGGACATGTTTTGGAACACCATTCTTTTTTGTCTTACTGAGATTTGTCTTGGCCGGGTCGCAGTTGTAAATGAGAACTTGTTTTCAACTGACCAACCTAGTTAAATACATTTATTGTTTTATGTACTGTAAGGGCCCAGAATCTGTGCAGAAGATCTAGGTGCTGCTGTAGGCCCTCCTTGGTTGGGGACAGATCTAGGTGCTGCTGTAGGCCCTCCTTGGTTGGGGACAGATCTAGGTGCTGCTGTAGGACCTCCTTGGTTGGGGACAGATCTAGGTGCTGCTGTAGGCCCTCCTTGGTTGGGGACAGATCTAGGTGCTGCTGTAGGCCCTCCTTGGTTGGGGACAGATCTAGGTGCTGCTGTAGGCCCTCCTTGGTTGGGGACAGATCTAGGTGCTGCTGTAGGCCCTCCTTGGTTGGGGACAGATCTAGGTGCTGCTGTAGGCCCTCCTTGGTTGGGGACAGATCTAGGTGCTGCTGTAGGCCCTCCTTGGTTGGGGACAGATCTAGGTGCTGCTGTAGGCCCTCCTTGGTTGGGGACAGATCTAGGTGCTGCTGTAGGCCCTCCTTGGTTGGGGACAGATCTAGGTGCTGCTGTAGACCCTCCTTGGTTGGGGACAGATCTAGGTGCTGCTGTAGGCCCTCCTTGGTTGGGGACAGATCTAGGTGCTGCTGTAGGACCTCCTTGGTTGGGGACAGATCTAGGTGCTGCTGTAGGCCCTCCTTGGTTGGGGACAGATCTAGGTGCTGCTGTAGGCCCTCCTTGGTTGGGGACAGATCTAGGTGCTGCTGTAGGACCTCCTTGGTTGGGGACAGATCTAGGTGCTGCTGTAGGCCCTCCTTGGTTGGGGACAGATCTAGGTGCTGCTGTAGGCCCTCCTTGGTTGGGGACAGAAGCACCAGATCAGTTAGGACTCTGACCATATTGCAATTCAGTCTCTCTCTCTCTCTCTCTCTCTCTCTCTCTCTCTCTCTCTCTCTCTCTGTGTCTCTCTCTCTCTCTCTCTCTCTCTCTCTCTCTCTCTCTCTCTCCTCTCTCTCTTCCCTCTCTCTGTCTCTGTCTCTCTCTCTCTCTCTCTCTCTCTGTGTCTCTCTCTCTCTCTCTCTCTGTCTCTCTCTCTCCTCTCTCTCTCTCTCTCTCTCCTCTCTCTTCCCTCTCTCTCTCTCTCTCTCTCTCTCTCTCTCTTCTCTCTCTCTTCCCTCTCTCTGTCTCTGTCTCTCTCTCTCTCTCTCTCTCTCTCTCTCTCTCACTCTCTCTCTCTCTCTCTCTCTCTCTCTCTCTCTATGTTCTGTTTACACAGGATCCAAAAATCTGATTTATTATTTGTTGTTGTTGAATGTCTTTTACGACCAGTCAGATCAGATCTTTAGCTGAATATTTCTGCTGTGTTTAAACGTAGCCTATGGTAGCATATCTCTGGATATGTATTATACTGTACTCTATACCATCTACTGCATCTTAGCCTATGTGCCGTTCGGCCATCGCTCATCCATATATTTATATGTACATATTCTCATTCACCCCTTTAGATGTGTGTGTATTAGGTAGTTGTTGTGGAATTGGTAGATTACTTGTTAGATATTACTGCACTGTCGGAACTAGAAGCACAGGCATTTCGCTACACTCGCAATTATCATCTGCTAACCATGTGACCAATTAACACCTGCTAACCATGTGACCAATTAACACCTGCTAACCATGTGACCAATTAACACCTGCTAACCATGTGACCAATTAACACCTGCTAACCATGTGACCAATTAACACCTGCTAACAATGTGACCAATTAACACCTGCTAACCATGTGACCAATTAACACCTGCTAACCATGTGTTATGTGACCAATAAAATTAGATTTGACTTAAATCCCGGCAAATTGGTTCCTGTTTGATGTGTACAAAGTTGATATATATTTATATAAACAAATGTAATATTTGAGGTTCTCTCTCGCTAATTGATTGTACAATGTGTACTCATTATATTATATATATATGCTAACCATGTGACCAATTAACACCTGCTAACCGTGTGACCAATTACCATCTGCTAACCATGTGACCAATTAACACCTGCTAACCATGTGACCAATTAACACCTGCTAACCATGTGACCAATTAACACCTGCTAACCGTGTGACCAATTACCATCTGCTAACCATGTGACCAATTAACACCTGCTAACCATGTGACCAATTAACACCTGCTAACCATGTGACCAATTAACACCTGCTAACCATGTGACCAATTAACACCTGCTAACGGTGTGTTATGTGAGAAATACGATTTGATTTGAGGCACGTTCACTCCAGGCCTGTAAGGACTTCATCTATTGGGCCTGTGGTATGTAGTTGGAGCAATATTTTTTAAAATGGACGTTTTGAAGCAAATGACACGAGAGACCTAATTTATAGTAGAGTAGAAAGAAGCTGTGTTTTTTTGTTAATAATAAATCATTTATAATCATAATATGATATTATGTGTGTAGGAGCCATTTTTTTGGGGGGGGGTTTATGTTTGTCAAGGGTTTTTCATTTTTTGAATATTTGTTTTGTACACTAGAGGGCACTATATGCTGGGGTCAATGATCGTGTGTGTGTGTGTGTGTGTGTGTGTGTGTGTGTGTGTGTGTGTGTGTGTGTGTGTGTCACAGCTGACCAGAAACGGTTAGAAACAGGTGAGAGGAGATTCACATTCAGTTGTTACAGTATCACAGATAATATAGCTAATAGAATACATTTCTCTGCACCTTTTTTTGATGTTTTACAGGAATATGAGTTTTTGGAGCTATTTTTATATTTTATATGGGAATTTCAACCCGAAAGAGTAACGTTTGGAAAGCAGATTTGTGTTTTGTGGACGTGTTTTTGGACGTCTCTCTCCTGTACAAGTGGCAGTTCACAGGGAATTGCCACTACAGGGTGGAAGGTAGCCTAGTGGTTAGAGGAGGAGGCAGGTAGCCTAGTGGTTAGAGGAGGAGGCAGGTAGCCTAGTGGTTAGAGGAGGAGGCAGGTAGCCTAGTGGTTAGAGGAGGAGGCAGGTAGCCTAGTGGTTAGAGGAGGAGGCAGGTAGCCTAGTGGTTAGAGGAGGAGGCAGGTAGCCTAGTGGTTAGAGGAGGAGGCAGGTAGCCTAGTGGTTAGAGGAGGAGGCAGGTAGCCTAGTGGTTAGAGGAGGAGGCAGGTAGCCTAGTGGTTAGAGGAGGAGGCAGGTAGCCTAGTGGTTAGAGGAGGAGGCAGGTAGCCTGGTGGTTAGAGGAGGCAGGTAGCCTAGTGGTTAGAGGAGGAGGAAGGTAGCCTAGTGGTTAGAGGAGGAGGCAGGTAGCCTAGTGGTTAGAGGAGGCAGGTAGCCTAGTGGTTAGAGGAGGCAGGTAGCCTAGTGGTTAGAGGAGGCAGGTAGCCTAGTGGTTAGAGGAGGAGGCAGGTAGCCTGGTGGTTAGAGGAGGCAGGTAGCCTAGTGGTTAGAGGAGGCAGGTAGCCTAGTGGTTAGAGGAGGAGGCGGGTAGCCTAGTGGTTAGAGGAGGCAGGTAGCCTAGTGGTTAGAGGAGGAGGCAGGTAGCCTAGTGGTTAGAGGAGGCAGGTAGCCTAGTGGTTAGAGGAGGAGGCAGGTAGCCTGGTGGTTAGAGGAGGCGGGTAGCCTGGTGGTTAGAGGAGGCAGGTAGCCTAGTGGTTAGAGGAGGCAGGTAGCCTAGTGGTTAGAGGCAGGTAGCCTAGTGGTTAGAGGAGGCAGGTAGCCTAGTGGTTAGAGGAGGAGGCGGGTAGCCTAGTGGTTAGAGGAGGAGGCAGGTAGCCTAGTGGTTAGAGGCGGGTAGCCTAGTGGTTAGAGGAGGCAGGTAGCCTAGTGGTTAGAGGAGGCAGGTAGCCTAGTGGTTAGAGGAGGCAGGTAGTCTAGTGGTTAGAGGAGGCAGGTAGCCTAGTGGTTAGAGGAGGCAGGTAGCCTAGTGGTTAGAGGAGGTGGGTAGCCTAGTGGTTAGAGGAGGCAGGTAGCCTAGTGGTTAGAGGAGGCAGGTAGCCTAGTGGTTAGAGGAGGCAGGTAGCCTAGTGGTTAGAGGAGGCAGGTAGCCTAGTGGTTAGAGGAGGCGGGTAGCCTAGTGGTTAGAGGAGGCAGGTAGCCTAGTGGTTAGAGGATGAGGCAGGTAGCCTAGTGGTTAGAGGAGGAGGCAGGTAGGCTAGTGGTTAGAGGAGTAGGCAGGTAGCCTAGTGGTTAGAGGAGGCAGGTAGCCTAGTGGTTAGAGGAGGCAGGTAGCCTAGTGGTTAGAGGAGGCGGGTAGCCTAGTGGTTAGAGGAGGCAGGTAGCCTAGTGGTTAGAGGAGGCGGGTAGCCTAGTGGTTAGAGGAGGCGGGTAGCCTAGTGGTTAGAGATGGCAGGTAGCCTAGTGGTTAGAGGAGGCAGGTAGCCTAGTGGGTAGAGGAGGCGGGTAGCCTAGTGGTTAGAGGAGGCAGGTAGACTAGTGGTTAGAGGAGGAGGCAGGTAGCCTAGTGGTTAGAGAAGGCGGGTAGCCTAGTGGTTAGAGGAGGAGGCGGGTAGCCTAGTGGTTAGAGGAGGAGGCAGGTAGCCTAGTGGTTAGAGGAGGAGGCAGGTAGCCTAGTGGTTAGAGAAGGCGGGTAGCCTAGTGGTTAGAGGAGGAGGCAGGTAGCCTAGTGGTTAGAGGAGGAGGCAGGTAGCCTAGTGGTTAGAGGAGGAGGCAGGTAGCATAGTGGTTAGAGGAGGCGGGTAGCCTAGTGGTTAGAGGAGGAGGCAGGTAGCCTAGTGGTTAGAGGAGGCAGGTAGCCTAGTGGTTAGAGGAGGAGGCAGGTAGCCTAGTGGTTAGAGGAGGCAGGTAGCCTAGTGGTTAGAGGAGGAGGCGGGTAGCCTAGTGGTTAGGGGAGGCAGGTAGCCTAGTGGTTAGAGGAGGCAGGTAGCCTAGTGGTTAGAGGAGGAGGCAGGTAGCCTGGTGGTTAGAGGAGGAGGCGGGTAGCCTAGTGGTTAGGGGAGGCAGGTAGCCTAGTGGTTAGAGGAGGCAGGTAGCCTAGTGGTTAGAGGAGGCAGGTAGCCTAGTGGTTAGAGAAGGCGGGTAGCCTAGTGGTTAGAGGAGGAGGCAGGTAGCCTAGTGGTTAGAGGAGGAGGCAGGTAGCCTAATGGTTAGAGGAGGAGGCAGGTAGCCCTAGTGGTTAGAGGAGGCGGGTAGCCTAGTGGTTAGAGGAGGAGGCAGGTAGCCTAGTGGTTAGAGGAGGCAGGTAGCCTAGTGGTTAGAGAAGGCGGGTAGCCTTGTGGTTAGAGGATGAGGCAGGTAGCCTAGTGGTTAGAGGAGGAGGCAGGTAGCCTAGTGGTTAGAGGAGGAGGCAGGTAGCCTAGTGGTTAGAGGAGGCGGGTAGCCTAGTGGTTAGAGGAGGAGGCAGGTAGCCTAGTGGTTAGAGGAGGCAGGTAGCCTAGTGGTTAGAGGAGGAGGCAGGTAGCCTAGTGGTTAGAGGAGGAGGCGGGTAGCCTAGTGGTTAGAGGAGGCAGGTAGCCTAGTGGTTAGAGGAGGAGCCGGGTAGCCTAGTGGTTAGAGGAGGAGGCGGGTAGCCTAGTGGTTAGAGGAGGCAGGTAGCCTAGTGGTTAGAGGAGGCGGGTAGCCTAGTGGTTAGAGGAGGCGGGTAGCCTAGTGGTTAGAGGAGGCGGGTAGCCTAGTGGTTAGAGGAGGCGGGTAGCCTAGTGGTTAGAGGGGAGGCGGGTAGCCTAGTGGTTAGAGGAGGCGGGTAGCCTAGTGGTTAGAGGAGGAGGCAGGTAGCCTGGTGGTTAGAGGAGGCGGGTAGCCTGGTGGTTAGAGGAGGCAGGTAGCCTAGTTGTTAGAGGAGGCAGGTAGCCTAGTGGTTAGAGGCGGGTAGCCTAGTGGTTAGAGGCGGGTAGCCTAGTGGTTAGAGGAGGCAGGTAGCCTAGTGGTTAGAGGAGGCAGGTAGCCTAGTGGTTAGAGGAGGCGGAAGGTAGCCTAGTGGTTAGAGTAGGCGGGTCGCCTAGTGGTTAGAGGAGGCGGGTAGCCTAGTGGTTAGAGGAGGCAGGTAGCCTAGTGGTTAGAGGAGGCGGGTAGCCTAGTGGTTAGAGGAGGCAGGTAGCCTAGTGGTTAGAGGAGGCAGGTAGCCTAGTGGTTAGAGGAGGTGGGTAGCCTAGTGGTTAGAGGCAGGTAGCCTAGTGGTTAGAGGAGGCAGGTAGCCTAGTGGTTAGAGGAGGCAGGTAGCCTGAGTGGTTAGAGGAGGCGGGTAGCCTAGTGGTTAGAGGAGGCAGGTAGCCTAGTGGTTAGAGGATGAGGCAGGTAGCCTAGTGGTTAGAGGAGGAGGCAGGTAGCCTAGTGGTTAGAGGAGTAGGCAGGTAGCCTAGTGGTTAGAGGAGGCAGGTAGCCTAGTGGTTAGAGGAGGCAGGTAGCCTAGTGGTTAGAGGAGGCGGGTAGCCTAGTGGTTAGAGGAGGCAGGTAGCCTAGTGGTTAGAGGAGGCGGGTAGCCTAGTGGTTAGAGATGGCAGGTAGCCTAGTGGTTAGAGGAGGCAGGTAGCCTAGTGGGTAGAGGCCGAGGCAGGTAGCCTAGTGGTTAGAGGAGGCAGGTTGCCTAGTGGTTAGAGGAGGCGGGTAGCCCTAGTGGTTAGAGGAGGCGGGTAGCCTAGTGGTTAGAGGAGGCGGGTAGCCTAGTGGTTAGAGGAGGCGGGTAGCCTAGTGGTTAGAGGAGGAGGCAGGTAGCCTAGTGGTTAGAGAAGGCGGGTAGCCTAGTGGTTAGAGGAGGAGGCAGGTAGCCTAGTGGTTAGAGGAGGAGGCAGGTAGCCTAGTGGTTAGAGGAGGAGGCAGGTAGCCTAGTGGTTAGAGGAGGCGGGTAGCCTAGTGGTTAGAGGAGGAGGCAGGTAGCCTAGTGGTTAGAGGAGGCAGGTAGCCTAGTGGTTAGAGGAGGAGGCAGGTAGCCTAGTGGTTAGAGGAGGCAGGTAGCCTAGTGGTTAGAGGAGGCAGGTAGCCTAGTGGTTAGGAGGAGGAGGCAGGTAGCCCAGTGGTTAGAGGAGGAGGCAGGTAGCCTGGTGGTTAGAGGAGGAGAGGGTAGCCCTAGTGGTTAGAGGAGGCGGGTAGCCTAGTGGTTAGAGGAGGAGGCAGGTAGCCTGGTGGTTAGAGGAGGCGGGTAGCCTGGTGGTTAGAGGAGGCAGGTAGCCTAGTGGTTAGAGGAGGCAGGTAGCCTAGTGGTTAGAGGCGGGTAGCCTAGTGGTTAGAGGAGGCAGGTAGCCTAGTGGTTAGAGGAGGAGGCGGGTAGCTTAGTGGTTAGAGGAGGAGGCAGGTAGCCTAGTGGTTAGAGGCGGGTAGCCTAGTGGTTAGAGGAGGCAGGTAGCCTAGTGGTTAGAGGAGGCAGGTAGCCTAGTGGTTAGAGGAGGCAGGTAGCCTAGTGGTTAGAGGAGGCGGAAGGTAGCCTAGTGGTTAGAGGAGGCGGGTGGCACTAGTGGTTAGAGGAGGCGGGTAGCCTAGTGGTTAGAGGAGGCAGGTAGCCTAGTGGTTAGAGGAGGCAGGTAGCCTAGTGGTTAGAGGAGGTGGGTAGCCTAGTGGTTAGAGGAGGCAGGTAGCCTAGTGGTTAGAGGAGGCGGGTAGCCTAGTGGTTAGAGGAGGCGGGTAGCCTAGTGGTTAGAGGAGGCGGGTAGCCTAGTGGTTAGAGGAGGCAGGTAGCCTAGTGGTTAGAGGAGGCAGGTAGCCTAGTGGTTAGAGGA
>NW_025547386.1:0-11219 GCF_905237065.1 Salmo salar
TAGTGTTCTATTACTGTAACTATAGTGTTCTATTACTGTAACTATAGTGTTATATTACTGAAACTCAACTATAGTGTTATATTACAGTAACTATAGTGTTCTATTACTGTAACTATAGTGTTCTATTACTGTAACTATAGTGTTCTATTACTGTAACTATAGTGTTCTATTACTGTAACTATAGTGTTCTATTACTGTAACTATAGTGTTCTATTACTGTAACTATAGTGTTATATTACTGTAACTATAGTGTTCTATTACTGTAACTATAGTGTTCTATTACTGTAACTATAGTGTTCTATTACTGTAAAACTATAGTGTTCTATTACTGTAACTATAGTGTTCTATTACTGTAACTATAGTGTTCTATTACTGTAACTATAGTGTTATATTACTGTAACTATAGTGTTCTATTACTGTAACTATAGTGTTATATTACTGTAACTATAGTGTTCTATTACTGTAACTATAGTGTTCTATTACTGTAACTATAGTGTTCTATTACTGTAACTATAGTGTTCTATTACTGTAACTATAGTGTTCTGTTACTGTAACTATAGTGTTCTGTTACTGTAACTATAGTGTTCTGTTACTGTAACTATAGTGTTCTGTTACTGTAACTATAGTGTTATATTACTGAAACTCAACTATAGTGTTATATTACAGTAACTATAGTGTTCTATTACTGTAACTATAGTGTTCTGTTACTGCAACTATAGTGTTCTGCTACTGTAACTATAGTGTTCTGTTACTGTAACTATAGTGTTCTATTACTGTAACTATAGAGTTCTATTACTGTAACTATAGTGTTATATTACAGTAACTATAGTGTTCTATTACTGTAACTCAACTATAGTGTTCTATTCCTGTAACTCAACTATAGTGTTCTATTACTGTAACTATAGTGTTCTATTACTGTAACTATAGTGTTCTATTACTGTAACTACAGTTTTCTATTACTGTAACTAGAGTGATATTACTGTAACTAGAGTGTTCCATTACTGTAACTATAGTGTTCTATTACTGTAACTATAGTGTTCTATTACTGTAACTATAGTGTTCTATTACTGTAACTATAGTGTTGTATTACTGTAACTATAGTGTTATATTACTGTAACTATAGTGTTCTATTACTGTAACTCAACTATAGTGTTCTATTACTGTAACTATAGTGTTCTATAGTTACAGTAACTATTGAGTTCTATTACTGTAACTATAGTGCTATATTACAGTAACTATAGTGTTCTATTACCGTAACTACAGTGTTAAATTACTGTAACTATAGTGTTATATTACTGTAACTATAGTGTTCTATTACTGTAACTATAGTGTTCTATTACTGTAACTATAGTGTTCTATTACTGTAACTCAACTATAGTGTTCTATTACTGTAGCTATAGTATTCTATTACTGTTACTATAGTGTTCTATTACTGTAACTATAGTGTTCTATTACTGTAACTATAGTGTTATATTACTGTAACTATAGTGTTCTATTACTGTATTCTATTATAGTGTTCTATTACTGTAACTATAGTGTTCTATTACTGTAACTATAGTGTTCTGTTACTGTAACTATAGTGTTCTGTTACTGTAACTATAGTGTTCTATTACTGTAACTATAGTGTTATATTACTGTAACTATAGTGTTATATTACAGTAACTATAGTGTTAAATTACTGTAACTATAGTGTTCTATTACTGTAACTATAGTGTTAAATTACTGTAACTATAGTGTTCTATTACTGTAACTATAGTGTTCTATTACTGTAACTATAGTGTTCTATTACTGTAACTATAGTGTTCTATTACTGTAACTATAGTGTTATATTACTGAAACTCAACTATAGTGTTATATTACAGTAACTATAGTGTTCTATTACTGTAACTATAGTGTTCTGTTACTGTAACTATAGTGTTCTGCTACTGTAACTATAGTGTTCTGTTACTGTAACTATAGTGTTCTATTACTGTAACTATAGTGTTCTATTACTGTAACTATAGTGTTCTATTACTGTAACTATAGTGTTCTATTACTGTAAACTATAGTGTTCTATTACTGTAACTATAGTGTTCTATTACTGTAACAACTATAGTGTTCTATTACTGTAACTATAGTGTTCTATTACTGTAACTATAGTGTTCTATTACTGTAACTATAGTGTTATGTTACTGTAACTATAGTGTTCTATTACTGTAACTATAGTGTTAAATTACTGTAACTATAGTGTTCTATTACTGTTCAACTATAGTGTTCTATTACTGATAACTATAGTGTTCTATTACTGTAACTATAGTGTTCTATTACTGTAACTATTGTGTTCTGTTACTGTAACTATAGTGTTCTGTTACTGTAACTATAGTGTTCTGTTACTGTAACTATAGTGTTCTGTTACTGTAACTATAGTGTTATATTACTGAAACTCAACTATAGTGTTATATTACAGTAACTATAGTGTTCTATTACTGTAACTATAGTGTTCTGTTACTGCAACTATAGTGTTCTGCTACTGTAACTATAGTGTTCTGTTACTGTAACTATAGTGTTCTATTACTGTAACTATAGAGTTCTATTACTGTAACTATAGTGTTATATTACAGTAACTATAGTGTTCTATTACTGTAACTCAACTATAGTGTTCTATTCCTGTAACTCAACTATAGTGTTCTATTACTGTAACTATAGTGTTCTATTACTGTAACTATAGTGTTCTATTACTGTAACTACAGTTTTCTATTACTGTAACTAGAGTGATATTACTGTAACTAGAGTGTTCCATTACAGTAACTATAGATGTTCTATTACTGTAACTATAGTGTTCTATTACTGTAACTATAGTGTTCTATTACTGTAACTATAGTGTTATATTACTGTAACTATAGTGTTATATTACTGTAACTATAGTGTTCTATTACTGTAACTCAACTATAGTGTTCTATTACTGTAACTATAGTGTTCTATAGTTACAGTAACTATTGTGTTCTATTACTGTAACTATAGTGCTATATTACAGTAACTATAGTGTTCTATTACCGTAACTACAGTGTTAAATTACTGTAACTATAGTGTTATATTACTGTAACTATAGTGTTCTATTACTGTAACTCAACTATAGTGTTCTATTACTGTAACTATAGTGTTCTATTACTGTAACTCAACTATAGTGTTCTATTACTGTAGCTATAGTATTCTATTACTGTTACTATAGTGTTCTATTACTGTAACTATAGTGTTCTGTTACTGTAACTATAGTGTTATATTACTGTAACTACAGTGTTCTATTACTGTGTTCTATTATAGTGTTCTATTACTGTAACTATAGTGTTCTATTACTGTAACTATAGTGTTCTGTTACTGTAACTATAGTGTTCTGTTACTGTAACTATAGTGTTCTGTTACTGTAACTATAGTGTTATATTACTGTAACTATAGTGTTATATTACAGTAACTATAGTGTTAAATTACTGTAACTATAGTGTTCTATTACTGTAACTATAGTGTTAAATTACTGTAACTATAGTGTTCTATTACTGTAACTATAGTGTTTTATTACTGTAACTAGTGTTTTATTACTGTAACTATTGTGTTCTATTACTGTAACTATAGTGTTCTGTTACTGTAACTATAGTGTTCTGTTACTGTAACTATAGTGTTATATTACTGAAACTCAACTATAGTGTTATATTACAGTAACTATAGTGTTCTATTACTGTAACTATAGTGTTCTGTTACTGCAACTATAGTGTTCTGCTACTGTAACTATAGTGTTCTGTTACTGTAACTATAGTGTTCTATTACTGTAACTATAGAGTTCTATTACTGTAACTATAGTGTTATATTACTGTAACTATAGTGTTCTATTACTGTAACTCAACTATAGTGTTCTATTACTGTAACTATAGTGTTCTATTACTGTAACAACTATAGTGTTCTATTACTGTAGCTATAGTATTCTATTACTGTTACTATAGTGTTCTATTACTGTAACTATAGTGTTCTGTTACTGTAACTATAGAGTTCTATTACTGTAACTATAGTGTTATATTACAGTAACTATAGTGTTCTATTACTGTAACTCAACTATAGTGTTCTATTCCTGTAACTCAACTATAGTGTTCTATTACTGTAACTATAGTGTTCTATTACTGTAACTATAGTGTTCTATTACTGTAACTACAGTTTTCTATTACTGTAACTATAGTGTTAAATTACTGTAACTATAGTGTTCTATTACTGTAACTATAGTGTTAAATTACTGTAACTATAGTGTTCTATTACTGTAACTATAGTGGTCTATTACAGTAACTATAGTGGTCTATTACTGTAACTATAGTGTTCTATTACTGTAACTATAGTGTTCTATTACTGTAACTATAGTGTTCTGTTACTGTAACTATAGTGTTCTGTTACTGTAACTATAGTGTTCTGTTACTGTAACTATAGTGTTATATTACTGAAACTCAACTATAGTGTTATATTACAGTAACTATAGTGTTCTAATACTGTAACTATAGTGTTCTGTTACTTCAACTATAGTGTTCTGTAACTATAGTGTTCTGTTACTGTAACTATAGTGTTCTATTACTGTAACTATAGAGTTCTATTACTGTAACTATAGTGTTATATTACAGTAACTATCGTGTTCTATTACTGTAACTCAACTATAGTGTTCTATTCCTGTAACTCAACTATAGTGTTCTATTACTGTAACTATAGTGTTCTATTACTGTAACTACAGTTTTCTATTACTGTAACTAGAGTGATATTACTGTAACTAGAGTGTTCTATTACTGTAACTATAGTGTTCTATTACTGTAACTATAGTGTTCTATTACTGTAACTATAGTGTTATATTACTGTAACTATAGTGTTCTATTACAGTAACTATAGTGTTCTATTACTGTAACTATAGTGTTCTATTACTGTTCAACTATAGTGTTCTATTACTGTAACTATAGTGTTCTATTACTGTAACTATAGTGTTCTATTACAGTAACTATAGTGTTCTATTACTGTAACTCAACTATAGTGTTCTATTACTGTAACTATAGTGTTCTATTAATGTAATTATAGTGTTCTATTACTGTAGCTACTATAGTGTTCTATTACTGTAACTATAGTGTTCTATTACTGTAACTATAGTGTTATATTACTGTAACTCAACTATAGTGTTATATTACTGTACTCAACTATAGTGTTCTATTACTGTTTCATTCATTTCAAAGTATTAAATATACTTGAATTAGAATATTCTGACACATGTCTTCATTGCTATTACTGAAACTCAACTATAGTGTTACATTACTGTAACTATAGTGTTCTATTACTGTAACTATAGTGTTATATTACAGTAACTATAGTGTTATATTACAGTAACTATAGTGTTATATTACTGTAACTACAGTGTTCTATTACTGTGTTCTATTATAGTGTTCTATTACTGTAACTATAGTGTTCTATTACTGTAACTATAGTGTTCTGTTACTGTAACTATAGTGTTCTGTTACTGTAACTATAGTGTTCTGTTACTGTAACTATAGTGTTATATTACTGTAACTATAGTGTTATATTACAGTAACTATAGTGTTAAATTACTGTAACTATAGTGTTCTATTACTGTAACTATAGTGTTAAATTACTGTAACTATAGTGTTCTATTACTGTAACTATAGTGTTTTATTACTGTAACTAGTGTTTTATTACTGTAACTATTGTGTTCTATTACTGTAACTATAGTGTTCTGTTACTGTAACTATAGTGTTCTGTTACTGTAACTATAGTGTTCTGTTACTGTAACTATAGTGTTATATTACTGAAACTCAACTATAGTGTTATATTACAGTAACTATAGTGTTCTATTACTGTAACTATAGTGTTCTGTTACTGCAACTATAGTGTTCTGCTACTGTAACTATAGTGTTCTGTTACTGTAACTATAGTGTTCTATTACTGTAACTATAGAGTTCTATTACTGTAACTATAGTGTTATATTACAGTAACTATAGTGTTCTATTACTGTAACTCAACTATAGTGTTCTATTACTGTAACTCAACTATAGTGTTCTATTACTGTAACTCAACTATAGTGTTCTATTACTGTAACTATAGTGTTCTATTACTGTAACTATAGTGTTCTATTACTGTAACTATAGTGTTCTATTACTGTAACTACAGTTTTCTATTACTGTAACTAGAGTGATATTACTGTAACTAGAGTGTTCCATTACAGTAACTATAGATTTCTATTACTGTAACTATAGTGTTCTATTACTGTAACTATAGTGTTCTATTACTGTATCTATAGTGTTGTATTACTGTATCTATAGTGTTATATTACTGTAACTATAGTGTTCTATTACTGTAACTCAACTATAGTGTTCTATTACTGTAACTATAGTGTTCTATAGTTACAGTAACTATTGAGTTCTATTACTGTAACTATAGTGCTATATTACAGTAACTATAGTGTTCTATTACCGTAACTACAGTGTTAAATTACTGTAACTATAGTGTTATATTACTGTAACTATAGTGTTCTATTACTGTAACTCAACTATAGTGTTCTATTACTGTAACTATAGTGTTCTATTACTGTAACTCAACTATAGTGTTCTATTACTGTAGCTATAGTATTCTATTACTGTTACTATAGTGTTCTATTACTGTAACTATAGTGTTCTGTTACTGTAACTATAGTGTTATATTACTGTAACTACAGTGTTCTATTACTGTGTTCTATTATAGTGTTCTATTACTGTAACTATAGTGTTCTATTACTGTAACTATAGTGTTCTGTTACTGTAACTATAGTGTTCTGTTACTGTAACTATAGTGTTCTATTACTGTAACTATAGTGTTATATTACAGTAACTATAGTGTTAAATTACTGTAACTATAGTGTTCTATTACTGTAACTATAGTGTTATATTACTGTAACTATAGTGTTCTATTACTGTAACTATAGTGTTTTATTACTGTAACTATAGTGTTCTATTACTGTAACTATAGTGTTCTATTACTGTAACTATAGTGTTCTGTTACTGTAACTATAGTGTTCTGTTACTGTAACTATAGTGTTATATTACTGAAACTCAACTATAGTGTTATATTACAGTAACTATAGTGTTCTATTACTGTAACTATAGTGTTCTGTTACTGCAACTATAGTGTTCTGCTACTGTAACTATAGTGTTCTGTTACTGTAACTATAGTGTTCTATTACTGTAACTATAGAGTTCTATTACTGTAACTATAGTGTTATATTACTGTAACTATAGTGTTCTATTACTGTAACTCAACTATAGTGTTCTATTACTGTAACTATAGTGTTCTATTACTGTAACTCAACTATAGTGTTCTATTACTGTAGCTATAGTATTCTATTACTGTTACTATAGTGTTCTATTACTGTAACTATAGTGTTCTGTTACTGTAACTATAGAGTTCTATTACTGTAACTATAGTGTTATATTACAGTAACTATAGTGTTCTATTACTGTAACTCAACTATAGTGTTCTATTACTGTAACTATAGTGTTCTATTACTGTAACTATAGTGTTCTATTACTGTAACTATAGTGTTCTATTACTGTAACTATAGTGTTCTATTACTGTAACTACAGTTTTCTATTACTGTAACTATAGTGTTAAATTACTGTAACTATAGTGTTCTATTACTGTAACTATAGTGTTAAATTACTGTAACTATAGTGTTCTATTACTGTAACTATAGTGGTCTATTACAGTAACTATAGTGGTCTATTACTGTAACTATAGTGTTTTATTACTGTAACTATAGTGTTCTATTACTGTAACTATTGTGTTCTGTTACTGTAACTATAGTGTTCTGTTACTGTAACTATAGTGTTCTGTTACTGTAACTATAGTGTTATATTACTGAAACTCAACTATAGTGTTATATTACAGTAACTATAGTGTTCTAATACTGTAACTATAGTGTTCTGTTACTGCAACTATAGTGTTCTGTTACTGTAACTATAGTGTTCTGTTACTGTAACTATAGTGTTCTATTACTGTAACTATAGAGTTCTATTACTGTAACTATAGTGTTATATTACAGTAACTATAGTGTTCTATTACTGTAACTCAACTATAGTGTTCTATTACTGTAACTCAACTATAGTGTTCTATTACTGTAACTATAGTGTTCTATTACTGTAACTACAGTTTTCTATTACTGTAACTAGAGTGATATTACTGTAACTAGAGTGTTCCATTACTGTAACTCAACTATAGTGTTATATTACAGTAACTATAATGTTCTATTACTGTAACTATAGTGTTCTATTACTGTAAATATAGTGTTCTATTACTGTAACTACAGTGTTCTATTACTGTAACTACAGTGTTCTATTACCGTAACTCAACTATAGTGTTATATTACAGTAACTATAGTGTTCTATTACTGTAACTCAACTATAGTGTTCTATTACTGTAACTATAGTGTTCTATTAATGTAATTATAGTGTTCTATTACTGTATGTACTATAGTGTTCTATTACTGTAACTATAGTGTTCTATTACTGTAACTATAGTGTTATTTTACTGTAACTCAACTATAGTGTTATATTACTGTAATCAACTATAGTGTTCTATTACTGTTTCCATTCATTTGACAAAGTCATTAAATATACTTGAATTTAGAATACATTCTGACACATTTCTTCATTGCCTATTACTGAAACTCAACTATAGTGTTACATTACTGTAACTATAGTGTTCTATTACTGTAACTATAGTGTTATATTACAGTAACTATAGTGTTATATTACAGTAACTAGTATTAAATTACTGTAACTACAGTGTTCTATTACTGTGTTCTATTATAGTGTTCTATTACTGTAACTATAGTGTTCTATTACTGTAACTATAGTGTTCTGTTACTGTAACTATAGTGTTCTGTTACTGTAACTATAGTGTTCTGTTACTGTAACTATAGTGTTATATTACTGTAACTATAGTGTTATATTACAGTAACTATTGTGTTAAATTACTGTAACTATAGTGTTCTATTACTGTAACTATAGTGTTCTATTACTGTAACTATAGTGTTCTATTACTGTAACTAGTGTTTTATTACTGTAACTATAGTGTTTTATTACTGTAACTATAGTGTTCTGTTACTGTAACTATAGTGTTCTGTTACTGTAACTATAGTGTTCTGTTACTGAAACTATAGTGTTCTGTTACTGTAACTATAGTGTTATATTACTGAAACTCAACTATAGTGTTATATTACAGTAACTATAGTGTTCTATTACTGTAACTATAGTGTTCTGTTACTGCAACTATAGTGTTCTGCTACTGTAACTATAGTGTTCTGTTACTGTAACTATAGTGTTCTATTACTGTAACTATAGAGTTCTATTACCGTAACTATAGTGTTATATTACAGTAACTATAGTGTTCTATTACTGTAACTCAACTATAGTGTTCTATTCCTGTAACTCAACTATAGTGTTCTATTACTGTAACTATAGTGTTCTATTACTGTAACTATAGTGTTCTATTACTGTAACTACAGTTTTCTATTACTGTAACTAGAGTGATATTACTGTAACTAGAGTGTTCCATTACAGTAACTATAGATGTTCTATTACTGTAACTATAGTGTTCTATTACTGTAACTATAGTGTTCTATTACTGTATCTATAGTGTTGTATTACTGTATCTATAGTGTTATATTACTGTAACTATAGTGTTCTATTACTGTAACTCAACTATAGTGTTCTATTACTGTAACTATAGTGTTCTATTACTGTAACTATAGTGTTCTATTACTGTAACTATAGTGCTATATTACAGTAACTATAGTGTTCTATTACCGTAACTACAGTGTTAAATTACTGTAACTATAGTGTTATATTACTGTAACTATAGTGTTCTATTACTGTAACTCAACTATAGTGTTCTATTACTGTAACTATAGTGTTCTATTACTGTAACTCAACTATAGTGTTCTATTACTGTAGCTATAGTATTCTATTACTGTAACTATAGTGTTCTATTACTGTAACTATAGTGTTCTGTTACTGTAACTATAGTGTTATATTACTGTAACTATAGTGTTCTATTACTGTGTTCTATTATAGTGTTCTATTACTGTAACTATAGTGTTCTATTACTGTAACTATAGTGTTCTGTTACTGTAACTATAGTGTTCTGTTACTGTAACTATAGTGTTCTATTACTGTAACTATAGTGTTCTATTACTGTAACTATAGTGTTAAATTACTGTAACTATAGTGTTCTATTACTGTAACTATAGTGTTTTATTACTGTAACTATAGTGTTTTATTACTGTAACTATAGTGTTCTATTACTGTAACTATAGTGTTCTGTTACTGTAACTATAGTGTTCTGTTACTGTAACTATAGTGTTCTGTTACTGTAACTATAGTGTTCTGTTACTGTAACTATAGTGTTATATTACTGAAACTCAACTATAGTGTTATATTACAGTAACTATAGTGTTCTATTACTGTAACTATAGTGTTCTGTTACTGCAACTATAGTGTTCTGCTACTGTAACTATAGTGTTCTGTTACTGTAACTATAGTGTTCTATTACTGTAACTATAGAGTTCTATTACTGTAACTATAGTGTTATATTACTGTAACTATAGTGTTCTATTACTGTAACTCAACTATAGTGTTCTAATTACTGTAACAACTATAGTGTTCTATTACTGTAACTATAGTGTTCTATTACTGTAACTATAGTGTTCTATTACTGTAACTATAGTGTTCTATTACTGTAACTATAGTGTTCTATTACTGTAACTATAGTGTTCTATTACAGTAACTATAGTGTTCTATTACTGTAACTATAGTGTTCTATTACTGTTAACTATAGTGTTCTATTACTGTAACTATAGTGTTATATTACTGTAACTATAGTGTTCTATTACTGTAACTATAGTGGTCTATTACTGTAACTATAGTGTTCTATTACTGTAACTATAGTGTTCTATTACTGTAACTATAGTGTTCTATTACTGTAACTATGTGTTCTGTTACTGTAACTATAGTGTTCTGTTACTGTAACTATAGTGTTCTGTTACTGTAACTATAGTGTTATATTACTGAAACTCAACTATAGTGTTATATTACAGTAACTATAGTGTTCTATTACTGTAACTATAGTGTTCTGTTACTGCAACTATAGTGTTCGTTACTGTAACTATAGTGTTCTGTTAC
>NW_025547387.1:0-40319 GCF_905237065.1 Salmo salar
GACTAGGAGACCAGCAGACCAGCAGACCAGCAGACCAGGAGAGACCAGCAGACAGTAGACCAGCAGACCAGCAGACCAGCAGACCAGAGACCAGAGAGAACAGCAGACCAGCAGACCAGCAGACCAGAGACAGTTAGACCAGCAGTGTAGCCAGAGACAGTATGAGACCAGCAGATTAGGCAGGTAGAACAGCAGACAAGAGCAGACAGCAGACCAGAGACCAGAGAAGAAAGAGAGAAGAACCAGAGAAGAGAAGAGAAGAGACAGAACCAGCAGACCAGAACAGAGAAGCAGACCAGAGACCAGAGAAGAGACAAGAGACAGAGAACAAGACAGAGACAGCAGACCAGCAGACAGAGACCAGCAGACAGAGAACAAAGAAGAGACAACAGCAGAAGAGACCAGCAGAAAGAAGAGACAGAGAACAGACAGCAGACAGCAGACAGAGACAAGAGAGCAGAGAGAGACAAGACAAAGAGAGAGAAGGAGAAGAGAAGCAGACCAGAGACCAGCAGACCAGCAGACCAGAAGACCAGGAGACCAGCAGACCAGAGACTAGCAGACCAGAGACCAGCAGACCAGAGACCAGAAGACCAGAGACCAAGAAGCAGGCAGCAGGCAGAGGCAGAGAAGCGAACAGGCAGAAAGAAGAGACAGAACCAAGGCAGGAGACAGAGACAGAGAAAACACAGAAGAGAAACAGAACCAAGACAAGAAGAAAAGAAGAGACAAGACAGCAGACAGAGAAGCAGACAGCAGACAGAGACCAGCAGACAGCAGACAGAGACCAGAGACAGCAGACCAGAGACCAGCAGACCAGAGACAGCAGAAGAGAAAGAAGCAGACAGAGAAAGACCAGAGAAAGAAGCAGACCAGAGACCAGCAGACCAGCAACAGAGACAGAGACCAGCAGACCAAGACAGAGACAGAGGAGAGAGAGAAGAAAGCAGACCAGAGACCAGAAGGCCAGCAGACCAGAGACCAGCAGACCAGCAGAAGAAAGCGACAGAGACCAGCAGACCAGCAGACAAACCAGCAGACCAGAGACAGAGACAGCAAGCAGGCCAGCAGAACAGAAAGAGAAGAGAAGCAGCCAGCAGACCAGAGACATGAGAAGAGACAGAGGAGAGGAAAACAAGAAGAGAAGCAGACCAGAGACCAGAGAAGAGACCAGAGCAGAGAAGAGACAAGACCAGCAGACCAAGAAGAGACAGAGAAAGACAAGACCAGAGACCAGAGACCAGAGAGTACACCAGAGAGAGAAGAAAAGAGGACCAGAGAAGAGACCAGAGACCAAGAGACCAGAGACAGAGACCAGCAGACCAGCAGGCAGCAGACAGAGAGAGGAGAAGACGACAGGAAGAGAGAGACAGCAGGCCAGAGACGAGACAGAGGCCAGCAGACCAGAGACCAGAGACCAGCAGAACAGAGACCAGAAGAAAGAAAGACCAGAGACCAGAGACCAGAGACAGAGACAGAGACAGAGACAAGAACAAGAAAGACCAGCAGCAGAGCAGCAGGCCAGCAAGACCAGCAGACCAGAGACCAGAGACCAGCAGGAGAAGAGACCAAGACCAGCAACGAAGACCAAGCCAGAGACAGCAGACCAGAGACAGAGACACAGACAGTAGACCAGAGACCAGCAGACCAGCAGACAAGAGAGAAAGAAGAAACAACAAAGAGAACGACCCAAGAACCCAGGCACCCACTCGCCCAGCAACAGACCAGAGACACAGAGGAAGAGACAGAGACCAGAACCAAGACCAGAGACAGCAGCCAGAGACAGAGACCAGAGACCAGAGAAGAGACCAGCAGACCAGCAGACCAGAGACCAGCAGACCAGCAGACCAGCAGACCAGCAGACCAAGACCAGCAGACCAGCAGACCAGAGACGCAGACCAGAGACCAGAGACCACAGACAGAGACCACAGACCAGAGACCAGAGAAGCAGACCAGCAGACCAGAGACCAGCAGATCAGAGACCAGCAGACCAGAGACCAGAGACCAGAGACCAGAACAGAGACCAGAGACAGAGCCAGCAGACCAGAGACCAGCAGACCAGAGACCAGAGACAGCAGACCAGAGATCAGAGACCACAGACCAGAGAAAGACACAGACAGAGACCAGAGACAGCAGACCACAGACCAGAGACCAGCAGACCAGAGACCAAGAAAGACCAGAGACCAGAGACAGAGACCAGAGACAGAGACAGAGAGAGAGACAGAGACCAGAGACCAGAGACCAGAGAAGAGACAGAGACCAGAGACAGGGAGACACAACCAGAGACCAAGACAGCAGACAAGACCAGCAGACCAGAGACAGCAGACCAGCAGACAGAGACCAGCAGACCAGGAGACAGAGACCAGAGAAGAGAAGAAACAGACCAGAGACCAGAGACACAGACAGCAGACCAGAGACCAGAGACAGCAGACCAAGACCAGAGACCAGCAGGCCAGCAGACCAGAGACCAGCAGACCAGCAGACCAAGACCACAGACCAGCAGACCAGAGACCAGCAGACCAGAGACCAGCAGACCAGCAGCCAGAGACCAGCAGACCAGCAGACCAGAAGACCAGCAGACCAGAGACCAGCAGACCAGCAGACAGAGACCAGAGACCAGCAGCCAGCAGACCAGAGACCAGAGACAGAGACAGAGACCAGCAGACCAGCAGACCAGCAGACCAGAGACCAGCAGACCAGAGACCAGCAGACAGCAGACCAGAGACCAGCAGACCAGCAGACCAGAGACCAGCAGACCAGAGACCAGCAGACCAGCAGACCAGCAGACCAGGCGCAGACAGAGACAGGACCAGAGACCAGCAGACCAGGACCAGAGACCAGCAGACCAGAGACCAGCAGACCAGCAGACCAGAGACCAGAGACAGCAGACCAGAGACCAGAGACGGACACAGACCAGAGACCAGAGACCAGCAGACCAGCAGACCAGAGACCAGCAGACCAGAGACCAGCAGACCAGCAGACCAGCAGACCAGCAGACCAGCAGACCAGCAGACCAGACCAGAGACCAGCAGACCAGCAGACCAGCAGACCAGAGACCAGCAGACCAGAGACCAGCAGACCAGAGACCAGCAGACCAGCAGACAGAGACCAGAGACCAGAGACCAGCAGACCAGCAGACCAGCAGACCAGAGACCAGCAGACCAGAGACCAGCAGACCAGCAGACCAGCAGACCAGAGACCAGAGACCAGCAGACCAGCAGACCAGAGACCAGCAGACCAGCAGACCAAGACAGCAGACCAGAGAAGACCAGAGACCAGAGACCAGAGGCCAGCAGACCAGAGACCAGCAGACCAGCAGACCAGCAGACCAGCAGACCAGCAGACCAGCAGACCAGAGACCAGCAGACCAGCAGACCAGAGACCAGCAGACCAGCAGACCAGCAGACCAGCAGACCAGCAGACCAGCAGACCAGCAGACCAGCAGACCAGAGACCAGAGACCAGAAGACCAGCAGACCAGAGACCAGCAGACCAGCAGACCAGAGACCAGCAGACCAGCAGACCAGCAGACCAGCAGACCAGAGACCAGAGACAGCAGACCAGAGACAGCGACCAGCAGACCGAGACAGCAGACCAGCAGACCAGAGACCAGCAGACCAGCAGACCAGCAGACCAGCAGACCAGAGACCAGCAGACCAGCAGACCAGAGACCAGCAGACCAGAGACCAGCAGACCAGCAGGCCAGCAGACCAGAGACCAGAGACCAGCAGACCGAGACAGCAGACCAGCAGACCAGAGACCAGCAGACCAGCAGACCAGAGACCAGCAGGCCAGCAGACCAGCAGACCAGCAGACCAGAGACCAGAGACCAGCAGACCAGAGACCAGCAGACCAGCAGCAGCAGACCAGCAGCAGCAGGCAGCAGGCCAGCAGACCGAGACCAGCAGACCAGCAGACCAGAGACCAGCAGGCCAGCAGACCAGAGACCAGCAGGCAGCAGACCAGAGACCAGCAGACCAGCAGACCAGCAGACCAGCAGGCCAGCAGACCAGCAGACCAGAGACCAGAGACCAGCAGACCAGCAGACCAGCAGACCAGAGACCAGCAGACCAGCAGACCAGCAGACCAGCAGACCAGAGACCAGCAGACCAGCAGACCAGAGACCAGCAGACCAGAGACCAGAGACCAGCAGACCAGCAGACAGCAGACCAGAGACAGAGACAGCAGACCAGAGACCAGCAGACCAGCAGACCAGAGACCAGCAGACCAGCAGACCAGCAGACCAGCAGACAGAGACCAGCAGACCAGCAGACCAGCAGACCAGAGGCCAGCAGACCAGAGACCAGAGACCAGAGACCAGAGACCAGAGACCAGCAGACCAGCAGACCAGCAGACCAGAGACCAGAGACCAGCAGACCAGAGACCAGCAGACCAGCAGACCAGAGACCAGCAGACCAGAGACCAGCAGGCCAGAGACCAGAGGCCAGAGACCAGAGACAGCAGACCAGCAGACCAGAGACCAGCAGGCCAGCAGACCAGAGACCAGCAGACAGCAGACCAGAGACCAGCAGACCAGAGACCAGCAGGCCAGCAGACCAGAGACCAGAGACCAGCAGACCAGCAGACCAGCAGACCAGCAGACCAGAGACCAGCAGACCAGAGACAGCGACCAGCAGACCAGCAGACCAGCAGACCAGCAGACCAGGACCAGCAGGCCAGCAGACCAGCAGACCAGCAGACCAGCAGACCAGCAGACCAGCAGACCAGAGACCAGCAGACCGGACCAGCAGACCAGCAGACCAGAGACCAGCAGACCAGAGACCAGCAGACCAGCAGACCAGCAGACCAGCAGACCAGAGACCAGCAGACCAGCAGACCAGAGACCAGCAGACCAGAGACCAGCAGACCAGCAGACCAGAGACCAGCAGACCAGCAGACCAGCAGACCAAGCAGACAGAGACCAGCAGACCAGAGACCAGCAGACCAGCAGACCAGAGACCAGCAGACCAGCAGACCAGCAGACCAGAGACCAGCAGACCAGAGACCAGCAGACCAGCAGACCAGAGACCAGCAGACCAGCAGACCAGCAGACCAGCAGACCAGCAGACCAGCAGACCAGAGACCAGCAGACCAGCAGACCAGAGACCAGCAGACCAGAGACCAGCAGACCAGCAGACCAGCAGACCAGCAGACCAGAGACCAGCAGACCAGCAGACCAGCAGACCAGCAGACAGAGACCAGCAGACCAGAGACCAGCAGACCAGCAGACCAGAGACCAGAGACCAGCAGACCAGCAGGCCAGCAGACCAGCAGGCCAGCAGACAAGACCAGCAGACCAGCAGACCAGAGACCAGCAGGCCAGCAGACCAGAGACCAGCAGGCCAGCAGACCAGAGACCAGCAGACCAGCAGACCAGCAGACCAGCAGACCAGCAGACCAGCAGACCAGAGGCCAGCAGACCAGAGACAGCAGACCAGAGACCAGCAGACCAGCAGACCAGAGACCAGCAGACCAGCAGACCAGCAGACCAGCAGGCCAGCAGACCAGCGCAGACCAGCAGACCAGCAGACCAGAGACCAGCAGGCCAGCAGACCAGAGACCAGCAGGCCAGCAGACCAGAGACCAGCAGACCAGCAGACCAGAGACCAGCAGACCAGAGACCAGCAGACCAGCAGACCAGAGACCAGCAGACCAGCAGACCAGAGACCAGCAGACCAGCAGACCAGCAGACCAGCAGACCAGAGACCAGAGACCAGAGACCAGCAGACCAGCAGACCAGAGACCAGAGACCAGCAGACCAGCAGACCAGCAGACCAGCAGACCAGCAGACCAGCAGACCAGAGACCAGCAGACCAGAGACCAGAGACCAGCAGACCAGAGACCAGCAGACCAGAGACCAGAGACCAGCAGGCCAGCAGGCCAGCAGGCCAGCAGACCAGAGACCAGCAGACCAGAGACCAGAGACCAGAGGCCAGCAGACCAGAGACCAGCAGACCAGCAGACCAGAGACCAGCAGACCAGCAGACCAGAGACCAGCAGACCAGCAGACCAGAGACCAGCAGACCAGAGACCAGCAGACCAGCAGACCAGCAGACCAGCAGACCAGCAGACCAGAGACAGCAGACCAGCAGGCCAGCAGACCAGCAGGCCAGCAGACCAGAGACCAGCAGACAGCAGACCAGAGACCAGCAGGCCAGCAGACCAGAGACCAGCAGGCCAGCAGACCAGAGACCAGCAGACCAGCAGACCAGAGACCAGCAGACCAGCAGACCAGAGACCAGCAGACCAGCAGACCAGCAGACCAGCAGACCAGAGACCAGCAGACCAGCAGACCAGAGACCAGCAGACCAGCAGACCAGCAGACCAGCAGACCAGAGACCAGCAGACCAGCAGACCAGCAGACCAGCAGACCAGCAGACCAGAGACCAGCAGACCAGAGACCAGCAGACCAGCAGACCAGCAGACCAGAGACCAGCAGACCAGAGACCAGCAGACCAGCAGACCAGAGACCAGCAGACCAGAGACCAGCAGACCAGAGACCAGAGACCAGCAGACCAGAGACCAGCAGACCAGCAGGCCAGCAGACCAGCAGACCAGCAGACCAGCAGACCAGCAGACCAGCAGACCAGCAGACCAGCAGACCAGAGACCAGCAGACCAGCAGACCAGCAGACCAGCAGACCAGAGACCAGCAGACCAGAGACCAGCAGACCAGAGACCAGCAGACCAGAGACCAGCAGACCAGCAGACCAGCAGACCAGAGACCAGCAGACCAGCAGACCAGAGACCAGCAGACCAGCAGACCAGCAGACCAGCAGACCAGCAGACCAGAGACCAGCAGACCAGCAGACCAGAGACCAGAAGACCAGCAGACCAGAGACCAGCAGACCAGCAGACCAGAGACCAGCAGACCAGCAGACCAGAGACCAGCAGACCAGCAGACCAGAGACCAGGCAGACCAGAGACCAGCAGACCAGCAGACCAGAGACCAGAGACCAGCAGACCAGAGACCAGCAGACCAGCAGACCAGAGACCAGCAGACCAGAGACCAGCAGACCAGCAGACCAGCAGACCAGCAGACCAGCAGACCAGAGACCAGCAGACCAGAGACCAGCAGACCAGCAGACCAGAGACCAGCAGACCAGCAGACCAGCAGACCAGCAGACCAGCAGACCAGCAGACCAGCAGACCAGCAGACCAGAGACCAGCAGACCAGCAGACCAGCAGACCAGAGACCAGCAGACCAGCAGGCCAGCAGACCAGCAGGCCAGCAGACCAGAGACCAGCAGACCAGCAGGCCAGAGACCAGAGGCCGCAGACCAGAGACCAGCAGACCAGCAGGCCAGCAGACCAGAGACCAGAGACCAGCAGACCAGAGACCAGCAGACCAGCAGGCCAGCAGACCAGCAGGCCAGCAGACCAGAGACCAGCAGACCAGCAGGCCAGCAGACCAGCAGGCCAGCAGAACAGAGACCAGCAGACCAGCAGGCCAGCAGACCAGAGGCCAGCAGACCAGAGACCAGCAGACCAGCAGGCCAGCAGACCAGCAGGCCAGCAGACCAGCAGGCCAGCAGACCAGAGACCAGCAGACCAGCAGGCCAGAGACCAGAGGCCAGCAGAACAGAGACCAGCAGACCAGCAGACCAGCAGGCCAGCAGACCCAGCAGACCAGAGACCAGCAGACCAGAGACCAGAGACCAGCAGACCAGCAGACCAGAGACCAGAAGACCAGAGACCAGAGACCAGCAGACCAGCAGACCAGAGACCAGCAGACCAGCAGACCAGCAGACCAGCAGACCAGAGACCAGAAGACCGCAGACCAGCAGACCAGCAGACCAGCAGACCAGCAGACCAGAGACCAGAGACCAGCAGACCAGCAGACCAGCAGACCAGCAGACCAGCAGACCAGCAGACCAGCAGACCAGAGGCCAGAAGACCAGCAGACCAGAGACAGCAGACCAGAGACCAGCAGACCAGCAGACCAGCAGACCAGCAGGCCAGCAGACCAGAGACCAGCAGACCAGCAGACCAGAGACCAGCAGACCAGCAGACCAGAGACCAGCAGGCTGCAGACCAGAGACCAGCAGGCCAGCAGGCCAGCAGACCAGCAGGCCAGCAGACCAGCAGACCAGAGACCAGAGACCAGCAGACCAGCAGACCAGAGACCAGCAGACCAGCAGACCAGCAGACCAGAGACCAGAGACCAGCAGACCAGAGACCAGCAGACCAGCAGACCAGAGACCAGCAGACCAGCAGACCAGAGACCAGCAGACCAGAGACCAGCAGACCAGCAGACCAGAGACCAGCAGACCAGAGACCAGCAGACCAGCAGACCAGAGACCAGCAGACCAGAGACCAGCAGACCAGCAGACCAGAGACCAGAGACCAGAGACCAGCAGGCCAGCAGGCCAGCAGGCCAGCAGACCACAGACCAGCAGACCAGCAGACCAGAGACCAGCAGGCCAGCAGACCAGAGACCAGCAGGCCAGCAGACCAGAGACCAGCAGACCAGCAGACCAGAGACCAGCAGACCAGAGACCAGAGACCAGCAGACCAGAGACCAGCAGACCAGCAGACCAGAGACCAGAGACCAGCAGACCAGCAGACCAGCAGACCAGAGACCAGCAGACCAGCAGGCCAGCAGACCAGCAGGCCAGCAGAACAGAGACCAGCAGACCAGCAGGCCAGCAGACCAGAGGCCAGCAGACCAGAGACCAGCAGACCAGCAGGCCAGCAGACCAGCAGGCCAGCAGAACAGAGACCAGCAGACCAGCAGGCCAGCAGGCCAGCAGACCAGCAGACCAGCAGACCAGCAGACCAGCAGACCAGAGACCAGCAGACCAGAGACCAGAGACCAGCAGACCAGAGACCAGAGACCAGCAGACCAGCAGACCAGAGACCAGCAGACCAGAGACCAGAGACCAGCAGACCAGAGACCAGAAGACCAGCAGACCAGCAGACCAGCAGACCAGCAGACCAGCAGACCGGAGACCAGAGACCACAGACCAGCAGACCAGCAGACCAGCAGACCAGCAGACCAGCAGACCAGAGACCAGAAGACCAGCAGACCAGAGACCAGCAGACCAGAGACCAGCAGACCAGCAGACCAGCAGACCAGCAGGCCAGCAGACCAGAGACCAGCAGACCAGCAGACCAGAGACCAGCAGACCAGCAGACCAGAGACCAGCAGACCAGCAGACCAGAGACCAGCAGACCAGAGACCAGCAGACCAGCAGACCAGAGACCAGCAGACCAGAGACCAGCAGGCCAGCAGGCCAGCAGGCCAGCAGACCAGACCAGCAGACCAGCAGACCAGAGACCAGCAGGCCAGCAGACCAGAGACCAGCAGGCCAGCAGACCAGAGACCAGCAGGCCAGCAGACCAGCAGGCCAGCAGACCAGCAGACCAGAGATAGAGACCAGAGACCAGCAGACCAGCAGACCAGAGATCAGCAGACCAGAGACCAGCAGGCCAGCAGGCCAGCAGGCCAGCAGCCAGACCAGCAGACCAGCAGACCAGAGACCAGCAGGCCAGCAGACCAGAGACCAGCAGGCCTGCAGACCAGAGACCAGCAGGCCAGCAGGCCAGCAGACCAGCAGGCCAGCAGACCAGCAGACCAGAGACCAGAGACCAGCAGACCAGCAGACCAGCAGACCAGAGACCAGCAGACCAGCAGACCAGAGACCAGCAGACCAGCAGACCAGAGACCAGCAGACCAGAGACCAGCAGACCAGAGACCAGCAGACCAGCAGACCAGCAGACCAGAGACCAGCAGACCAGAGACCAGCAGACCAGCAGACCAGAGACCAGCAGACCAGCAGACCAGCAGACCAGCAGGCCAGCAGGCCAGCAGGCCAGCAGGCCAGCAGACCAGACCAGCAGACCAGCAGACCAGAGACCAGCAGGCCAGCAGACCAGAGACCAGCAGACCAGCAGACCAGAGACCAGCAGACCAGCAGAACAGAGACCAGCAGACCAGCAGACCAGAGACCAGCAGACCAGAGACCAGCAGACCAGCAGACCAGCAGACCAGCAGACCAGAGACCAGCAGACCAGCAGACCAGCAGACCAGCAGACCAGACCAGCAGACCAGCAGACCAGCAGACCAGCAGGCCAGCAGGCCAGCAGGCCAGCAGACGGAGACCAGCAGACCAGCAGACCAGAGACCAGCAGGCCAGCAGACCAGAGACCAGCAGGCCAGCAGACCAGAGACCAGCAGGCCAGCAGACCAGCAGACCAGCAGACCAGCAGACCAGAGACCAGCAGACCAGAGACCAGCAGACCAGCAGACCAGAGACCAGCAGACCAGAGACCAGCAGGCCAGCAGGCCAGCAGGCCAGCAGACGAGACCAGCAGACCAGCAGACCAGAGACCAGCAGACCAGAGACCAGAGACCAGCAGGCCAGCAGACCAGAGACCAGCAGGCCAGCAGGCCAGCAGACCAGCAGGCCAGCAGACCAGCAGACCAGAGACCAGAGACCAGCAGACCAGCAGACCAGCAGACCAGAGACCAGCAGACCAGCAGACCAGCAGACCAGCAGACCAGAGACCAGCAGACCAGCAGACCAGAGACCAGCAGACCAGCAGACCAGAGACCAGCAGACCAGCAGACCAGAGACCAGCAGACCAGCAGACCAGCAGACCAGCAGACCAGAGACCAGCAGACCAGAGACCAGCAGACCAGCAGACCAGAGACCAGAGACCAGCAGACCAGCAGGCCAGCAGGCCAGCAGGCCAGCAGACCAGAGACCAGCAGACCAGCAGACCAGAGACCAGCAGGCCAGCAGACCAGAGACCAGCAGGCCAGCAGACCAGAGACCAGCAGACCAGCAGACCAGAGACCAGCAGACCAGCAGACCAGAGACCAGCAGACCAGAGACCAGCAGGCCAGCAGGCCAGCAGGCCAGCAGACCGAGACCAGCAGACCAGCAGACCAGAGACCAGCAGGCCAGCAGACCAGAGACCAGCAGACCAGCAGACCAGAGACCAGCAGGCCAGCAGACCAGCAGACCAGCAGACCAGCAGACCAGCAGACCAGAGACCAGCAGACCAGCAGACCAGAGACCAGCAGACCAGAGACCAGCAGACCAGCAGACCAGAGACCAGCAGACCAGCAGACCAGAGACCAGCAGACCAGAGACCAGCAGACCAGCAGACCAGCAGACCAGCAGACCAGCAGACCAGAGACCAGCAGACCAGCAGACCAGAGACCAGCAGACCAGAGACCAGCAGACCAGCAGGCCAGCAGACCAGCAGGCCAGCAGGCCAGCAGACCAGAGACCAGCAGACCAGCAGACCAGAGACCAGCAGGCCAGCAGACCAGAGACCAGCAGGCCAGCAGACCAGAGACCAGCAGACCAGCAGACCAGAGACCAGCAGACCAGCAGACCAGAGACCAGCAGACCAGAGACCAGCAGACCAGCAGACCAGAGACCAGCAGACCAGCAGACCAGAGACCAGCAGACCAGAGACCAGCAGGCCAGCAGACCAGCAGGCCAGCAGACCAGCAGACCAGCAGACCAGAGACCAGCAGACCAGCAGACCAGAGACCAGCAGGCCAGCAGACCAGAGACCAGCAGACCAGCAGACCAGAGACCAGCAGACCAGCAGACCAGCAGACCAGAGACCAGCAGACCAGAGACCAGCAGACCAGAGACCAGCAGGCCAGCAGGCCAGCAGGCCAGCAGACCCAGACCAGCAGACCAGCAGACCAGAGACCAGCAGGCCAGCAGACCAGAGACCAGCAGGCCGCAGACCAGAGACCAGCAGGCCAGCAGGCCAGCAGACCAGCAGGCCAGCAGACCAGCAGACCAGAGACCAGAGACCAGCAGACCAGAGACCAGCAGACCAGCAGACCAGCAGACCAGAGACCAGCAGACCAGCAGACCAGCAGACCAGCAGACCAGCAGACCAGAGACCAGCAGACCAGCAGACCAGCAGACCAGCAGACCAGAGACCAGCAGACCAGAGACCAGCAGACCAGCAGACCAGAGACCAGAGACCAGCAGACCAGCAGGCCAGCAGGCCAGCAGGCCAGCAGGCCAGCAGACCGAGACCAGCAGACCAGCAGACCAGAGACCAGCAGACCAGCAGACCAGAGACCAGCAGACCAGCAGACCAGAGACCAGCAGACCAGCAGACCAGCAGACCAGCAGACCAGCAGACCAGCAGACCAGCAGACCAGCAGACCAGAGACCAGCAGACCAGAGACCAGCAGACCAGCAGACCAGCAGACCAGCAGACCAGCAGACCAGAGACCAGCAGACCAGCAGACCAGAGACCAGAGACCAGCAGACCAGAGACCAGCAGACCAGCAGACCAGAGACCAGAGACCAGAGACCAGCAGACCAGCAGACCAGCAGACCAGCAGGCCAGCAGACCAGCAGACCAGCAGACCAGCAGACCAGAGACCAGCAGGCCAGCAGACCAGAGACCAGCAGGCCAGCAGACCAGAGACCAGCAGACCAGCAGACCAGAGACCAGCAGACCAGCAGACCAGAGACCAGCAGGCCAGCAGACCAGCAGACCAGCAGACCAGAGACCAGCAGACCAGAGACCAGGACCAGCAGACCAGAGACCAGCAGACCAGCAGACCAGCAGGCCAGCAGGCCAGCAGGCCAGCAGACCAGAGACCAGCAGACCAGCAGACCAGAGACCAGCAGGCCAGCAGACCAGAGACCAGCAGGCCAGCAGACCAGAGACCAGCAGACCAGCAGAACAGAGACCAGCAGACCAGCAGACCAGAGACCAGCAGGCCAGAGACCAGCAGACCAGCAGACCAGCAGACCAGCAGACCAGAGACCAGCAGGCCAGCGCAGACCAGCAGACCAGCAGGCCAGCAGACCAGCAGACCAGCAGACCAGAGACCAGCAGACCAGCAGACCAGAGACCAGCAGACCAGCAGACCAGCAGACCAGCAGACCAGAGACCAGCAGACCAGAGACCAGCAGACCAGCAGACCAGAGACCAGCAGACCAGCAGACCAGAGACCAGCAGACCAGAGACCAGCAGACCAGCAGACCAGAGACCAGCAGACCAGAGACCAGAAGACCAGCAGACCAGAGACCAGCAGACCAGAGACCAGCAGACCAGCAGACCAGAGACCAGAGACCAGCAGACCAGAGACCAGCAGGCCAGCAGGCCAGCAGGCCAGCAGGCCAGCAGGCCAGCAGACCGAGACCAGCAGACCAGCAGACCAGCAGACCAGCAGACCAGCAGACCAGAGACCAGCAGACCAGAGACCAGAAGACCAGCAGACCAGCAGACCAGCAGACCAGCAGACCAGCAGACCAGCAGACCAGCAGACCAGCAGACCAGCAGACCAGCAGACCGAGACCAGCAGACCAGCAGACCAGAGACCAGCAGACCAGCAGACCAGCAGACCAGCAGACCAGAGACCAGCAGACCAGCAGACCAGAGACCAGCAGACCAGAGACCAGAGACCAGCAGGCCAGCAGGCCAGCAGGCCAGAGGCCAGCAGACCGAGACCAGCAGACCAGCAGACCAGAGACCAGCAGGCCAGCAGACCAGAGACCAGCAGGCCAGCAGACCAGAGACCAGCAGACCAGCAGAACAGAGACCAGCAGACCAGAGACCAGAGACCAGCAGACCAGAGACCAGCAGACCAGCAGACCAGAGACCAGCAGACCAGCAGACCAGAGACAGCAGACCAGCAGACCAGCAGGCCAGCAGACCAGCAGGCCAGCGCAGACCAGCAGACCAGCAGACCAGAGACCAGCAGGCCAGCAGACCAGAGACCAGCAGACCAGCAGACCAGAGACCAGCAGACCAGCAGACCAGCAGACCAGCAGACCAGAGACCAGCAGACCAGAGACCAGCAGGCCAGCAGGCCAGCAGGCCAGCAGACCAGACCAGCAGACCAGCAGACCAGAGACCAGCAGGCCAGCAGACCAGAGACCAGCAGGCCTGCAGACCAGAGACCAGAGGCCAGCAGGCCAGCAGACCAGCAGGCCAGCAGACCAGCAGACCAGCAGACCAGCAGACCAGCAGACCAGAGACCAGCAGACCAGCAGACCAGCAGACCAGAGACCAGCAGACCAGCAGACCAGCAGACCAGAGACCAGCAGACCAGCAGACCAGAGACCAGCAGACCAGAGACCAGAAGACCAGCAGACCAGAGACCAGCAGACCAGCAGACCAGCAGACCAGCAGACCAGAGACCAGAGACCAGAGGCCAGCAGGCCAGCAGGCCAGCAGACCAGCAGACCAGCAGACCAGCAGACCAGAGAACAGAGACCAGCAGACCAGAGACCAGCAGACCAGCAGACCGAGAGACCAGAGACCAGCAGACCAGCAGACCAGCAGACCAGCAGACCAGCAGACCAGCAGACCAGCAGACCGCCAGAGACCAGCAGACCAGAGACCAGCAGACCAGAGACCAGCAGACCAGCAGACCAGAGACCAGCAGGCCAGCAGACCAGCAGACCAGCAGACCAGCAGACCAGAGACCAGCAGACCAGCAGACCAGAGACCAGCAGACCAGCAGACCAGAGACCAGCAGACCAGAGACCAGCAGACCAGCAGACCAGCAGGCCAGCAGGCCAGCAGACGAGACCAGCAGACCAGCAGACCAGAGACCAGCAGACCAGCAGACCAGAGACCAGCAGGCCAGCAGACCAGAGACCAGCAGACCAGCAGACGAGACCAGCAGACCAGCAGACCAGAGACCAGCAGACCAGAGACCAGCAGACCAGCAGACCAGAGACCAGCAGACCAGCAGACCAGAGACCAGAGACCAGCAGACCAGAGGCCAGCAGGCCAGCAGGCCAGCAGGCCAGCAGGCCAGCAGACCAGACCAGCGACCAGCAGACCAGAGACCAGCAGGCCAGCAGACCAGAGACCAGCAGGCCAGCAGACCAGAGACCAGCAGACCAGCAGAACAGAGACCAGCAGACCAGCAGACCAGAGACCAGCAGACCGAGACCAGCAGACCAGCAGACCAGAGACCAGCAGACCAGAGACCAGCAGGCCAGCAGGCCAGCAGGCCAGCAGACCAGCAGGCCAGCAGACCAGCAGACCAGAGACCAGAGACCAGCAGACCAGCAGACCAGAGACCAGCAGACCAGCAGACCAGCAGACAGCAGACCAGAGACCAGCAGACCAGAGACCAGCAGACCAGCAGACCAGAGACCAGCAGACCAGCAGACCAGAGACCAGCAGACCAGAGACCAGCAGACCAGCAGACCAGAGACCAGCAGACCAGAGACCAGAAGACCAGCAGACCAGAGACCAGCAGACCAGAGACCAGCAGACCAGCAGACCAGAGACCAGAGACCAGAGACCAGAGACCAGCAGGCCAGCAGGCCAGCAGGCCAGCAGGCCAGCAGGCCAGCAGACCAGAGACCAGCAGACCAGCAGACCAGCAGACCAGCAGACCAGAGACCAGAGACCAGCAGACCAGAGACCAGAAGACCAGCAGACCAGCAGACCAGCAGACCAGCAGACCAGCAGACCAGAGACCAGAGACCAGCAGACCAGCAGACCAGCAGACCAGCAGACCAAGCAGACCAGAGGCCAGAAGACCAGCAGACCAGAGACCAGCAGACCAGAGACCAGAGACCAGCAGACCAGCAGGCCAGCAGACCAGAGACCAGCAGACCAGCAGACCAGCAGACCAGAGACCAGCAGACCAGCAGACCAGAGACCAGCAGACCAGCAGACCAGAGATCAGCAGACCAGAGACCAGCAGACCAGCAGACCAGAGACCAGCAGACCAGAGACCAGCAGGCCAGCAGGCCAGCAGGCCAGCAGACCAGACCAGCAGACCAGCAGACCAGAGACCAGCAGGCCAGCAGACCAGAGACCAGCAGGCCAGCAGACCAGAGACCAGCAGGCCAGCAGACCAGCAGGCCAGCAGACCAGCAGACCAGAGACCAGCAGACCAGCAGACCAGCAGACCAGAGACCAGCAGACCAGAGACCAGCAGGCCAGCAGGCCAGCAGGCCAGCAGACCAGACCAGCAGACCAGCAGACCAGAGACCAGCAGGCCAGCAGACCAGAGACCAGCAGGCCTGCAGACCAGAGACCAGCAGGCCAGCAGGCCAGCAGACCAGCAGGCCAGCAGACCAGCAGACCAGAGACCAGAGACCAGCAGACCAGCAGACCAGCAGACCAGAGACCAGCAGACCAGCAGACCAGCAGACCAGCAGACCAGAGACCAGCAGACCAGCAGACCAGAGACCAGCAGACCAGCAGACCAGAGACCAGCAGACCAGAGACCAGCAGACCAGCAGACCAGAGACCAGCAGACCAGAGACCAGCAGACCAGCAGACCAGAGATCAGCAGACCAGAGACCAGCAGACCAGCAGACCAGAGACCAGAGACCAGCAGACCAGCAGGCCAGCAGGCCAGCAGGCCAGCAGACGAGACCAGCAGACCAGCAGACCAGAGACCAGCAGGCCAGCAGACCAGAGACCAGCAGGCCAGCAGACCAGAGACCAGAGACCAGCAGACCAGAGACCAGCAGACCAGCAGACCAGAGACCAGCAGACCAGAGACCAGCAGGCCAGCAGGCCAGCAGGCCAGCAGACCGAGACCAGCAGACCAGCAGACCAGAGACCAGCAGGCCAGCAGACCAGAAACCAGCAGGCCTGCAGACCAGAGACCAGCAGGCCAGCAGGCCAGCAGACCAGCAGGCCAGCAAACCAGCAGACCAGAGACCAGAGACCAGCAGACCAGCAGACCAGAGACCAGCAGACCAGCAGACCTGCAGACCAGCAGACCAGAGACCAGCAGACCAGAGACCAGCAGACCAGCAGACCAGAGACCAGCAGACCAGAGACCAGCACACCAGAGACCAGCAGACCAGCAGACCAGCAGCCCAGAGACCCAGCAGACCAGAGACCAGCAGACCAGCAGACCAGAGACCAGAGACCAGAGACCAGCAGGCCAGCAGGCCAGCAGGCCAGCAGGCCAGCAGGCCAGCAGACCGAGACCAGCTGACCAGCAGACCAGAGACCAGCAGGCCAGCAGACCAGAGACCAGCAGGCCAGCAGACCAGAGACCAGCAGACCAGCAGAACAGAGACCAGCAGACCAGCAGGCCAGCAGACCAGAGGCCAGCAGACCAGAGACCAGCAGACCAGAGACCAGCAGACCAGAGACCAGAGACCAGCAGACCAGCAGGCCAGCAGGCCAGCAGGCCAGCAGACCGAGACCAGCAGACCAGCAGACCAGAGACCAGCAGGCCAGCAGACCAGAGACCAGCAGGCCAGCAGACCAGAGACTAGCAGACCAGCAGACCAGAGACCAGCAGACCAGAGACCAGAGACCAGTAGACCAGCAGATGCGGCCCCAGCCAGACATTTCCTCAGGAGTGCTGCTGAGTCACGGTGGCCATGACACTTCCTGTCTGTCTGTCTCTGGACCCGGGAGTTCGAGCCTCACCAAACCCCGCCCTTTACTCCCCTCCTCCCTCCTCCTCCCTCTCCTCCCCCCCCCTCTTCCCCCTCCTCCCCCTCTTCCTCCCCTGTCCTCCCCCATTCCTCCTCTCTCCTACTGCCGCCTCGCCCACCTCCCTCTCCTACCTTGACCCCTCCACTTCCTCCCCTCTCCTCCCCCTCCTCCCCCTTCCTTCTCTCTCTACCCCCCTCTTCCCTCTCTCTACCCCCCTCTTCCTCTGCCTCTCTCTCTCCCTCTCCCGATCCCCCCTCCTCCCCCCTCCTCCTGCTCTCTCTCCCTCCCAGGTCTCAAAACCGCAGACAGAGACACAGGAGGGAAATGGGTGACCCGGCAGGAAGACAGACAGAGACCAGTAGACCAGAGACCAGCAGACCAGCAGACCAGCAGACCAGAGACCAGCAGACCAGAGACCAGCAGACCAGCAGACCAGAGACCAGCAGACCAGAGACCAGCAGACCAGCAGACCAGAGACCAGCAGGCTAGAGACCACAGACCACTAGGCTATCTCAGTCCACCAGGCCTCAGTTCACCAGTCTACCAGTCCCAGTCCACCAGTCCACCAAACCAGAGACCAGCAGACCAGCAGACCAGAGACCAGCAGACCAGAGATTAGCAGACCAGCAGACCAGCAGACCAGCAGACCAGAGCAGCAGACCAGCAGACCAGCAGATCAGAAACCAGCAGACCAGCAGACCAGAGACCAGCAGACCAGCAGACCAGCAAACCAGAGACCAGCAAACCAGAGACCAGCAGACCAGCAGACCAGAGACCAGAAGACCAGCAGACCAGAGAACAGCAGACCAGCAGACAAGAGACCAGCAGACCAGCAGACCAGAGACCAGCAGACCAGCAGACCAGCAGACCAGAGACCAGAAGACCAGAGACCAGCAGACCAGCAGACCAGCAGACCAGAGACCAGCAGACCAGAGACCAGAAGACCAGCAGACAAGAGACCAGCAGACCAGAGACCAGCCGACCAGCAGACCACAGACCAGCAGACCAGCAGACCAGAGATCAGCAGACCAGAGAACAGCAGACCAGCAGACCAGAGACCAGCAGACCAGCAGACCAGAGACCAGCAGACCAGAGACCAGCAGACCAGAGACCAGCAGGCCAGCAGACCAGAGACCAGCAGACCAGCAGACCAGCAGACCAGCAGACCAGAGACCAGCAGACCAGAGACCAGCAGACCAGAGACCAGCAGACCAGCAGACCAGAGACCAGCAGACAAGCAGACCAGCAGACCAGAGACCAGCAGACCAGAGACCAGCAGACCAGCAGACCAGAGATCAGCAGACCAGAGACCAGCAGGCCAGCAGGCCAGCAGGCCAGCAGACAGAGACCAGCAGACCAGAGACCAGCAGGCCAGCAGACCAGAGACCAGCAGGCCAGCAGACCAGAAACCAGCAGGCCAGCAGAGCAGCAGGCCAGCAGACCAGAGACCAGCAGGCCTGCAGACCAGAGACCAGCAGGCCAGCAGACCAGCAGGCCAGCAGACCAGCAGACCAGAGACCAGCAGACCAGAGACCAGCAGGCCAGCAGGCGAGGCCAGCAGACAGACCAGCAGACCAGCAGACCAGAGACCAGCAGGCCAGCAGACCAGAGACCAGCAGGCCAGCAGACCAGAGACCAGCAGACCAGCAGACCAGAGACCAGCAGACCAGAGACCAGAGACCAGCAGACCAGAGACCAGCAGACCAGCAGACCAGAGACCAGAGACCAGCAGACCAGCAGACCAGCAGACCAGAGACCAGCAGACCAGCAGGCCAGCAGACCAGCAGGCCAGCAGAACAGAGACCAGCAGACCAGCAGGCCAGCAGACCAGAGGCCAGCAGACCAGAGACCAGCAGACCAGCAGGCCAGCAGACCAGCAGACCAGAGACCAGCAGACCAGAGACCAGAGACCAGCAGGCCAGCAGAGCAGCAGGCCAGCAGACCAGAGACCAGCAGACCAGCAGGCCAGCAGACCAGCAGGCCAGCAGAACAGAGACCAGCAGACCAGCAGGCCAGCAGACCAGAGGCCAGCAGAACAAAGACCAGCAGACCAGCAGGCCAGAGTCCAGCAGGCCAGCAGACCAGAGACCAGCAGACCAGCAGACCAGCAGACCAGCAGACCAGAGACCAGCAGACCAGAGACCAGCAGACCAGAGACCAGCAGACCAGCAGACCAGAGACCAGCAGACCAGCAGACCAGCAGACCAGAGACCAGCAGACCAGAGACCAGCAGACCAGCAGACCAGAGACCAGCAGACCAGAGACCAGCAGGCCAGCAGGCCAGCAGGCCAGCAGACAGAGACCAGCAGACCAGAGACCAGCAGGCCAGCAGACCAGAGACCAGCAGGCCTGCAGACCAGAAACCAGCAGGCCAGCAGACCAGCAGGCCAGCAGACCAGAGACCAGCAGGCCTGCAGACCAGAGACCAGCAGGCCAGCAGACCAGCAGGCCAGCAGACCAGCAGACCAGAGACCAGCAGACCAGAGACCAGCAGGCCAGCAGGCCAGCAGGCCAGCAGACCGAGACCAGCAGACCAGCAGACCAGAGACCAGCAGGCCAGCAGACCAGAGACCAGCAGGCCAGCAGACCAGAGACTAGCAGACCAGCAGACCAGAGACCAGCAGACCAGAGACCAGAGACCAGCAGACCAGAGACCAGCAGACCAGCAGACCAGAGACCAGAGACCAGCAGACCAGCAGACCAGCAGACCAGAGACCAGCAGACCAGCAGGCCAGCAGACCAGCAGGCCAGCAGAACAGAGACCAGCAGACCAGCAGGCCAGCAGACCAGAGGCCAGCAGACCAGAGACCAGCAGACCAGCAGGCCAGCAGACCAGCAGACCAGAGACCAGCAGACCAGAGACCAGAGACCAGCAGGCCAGCAGACCAGCAGGCCAGCAGACCAGAGACCAGCAGACCAGCAGGCCAGCAGACCAGCAGGCCAGCAGAACAGAGACCAGCAGACCAGCAGGCCAGCAGACCAGAGGCCAGCAGAACAAAGACCAGCAGACCAGCAGACCAGCAGACCAGCAGGCCAGCAGACCAGCAGGCCAGCAGAACAGAGACCAGCAGACCAGCAGGCCAGCAGACCAGAGGCCAGCAGAACAGAGACCAGCAGACCAGCAGACCAGCAGGCCAGCAGACCCAGACAGCAGACCAGAGACCAGCAGACCAGAGACCAGAGACCAGCAGACCGGGAGACCAGAGACCAGAAGACCAGAGACCAGAGACCAGCAGACCAGCAGCCCAGAGACCAGCAGACCAGAGACCAGAGACCAGCAGACCAGAGACCAGAAGACCAGCAGACCAGCAGACCAGCAGACCAGCAGACCAGAGACCAGAGACCAGCAGACCAGCAGACCAGCAGACCAGCAGACCAGCAGACCAGCAGACCAGCAGACCAGAGGCCAGAAGACCAGCAGACCAGAGACCAGCAGACCAGAGACCAGCAGACCAGCAGACCAGCAGACCAGCAGGCCAGCAGACCAGAGACCAGCAGACCAGCAGACCAGAGACCAGCAGACCAGCAGACCAGAGACCAGCAGGCCAGCAGACCAGAGACCAGCAGGCCAGCAGGCCAGCAGACCAGCAGGCCAGCAGACCAGCAGACCAGAGACCAGAGACCAGCAGACCAGCAGACCAGAGACCAGCAGACCAGCAGACCTGCAGACAGCAGACCAGAGACCAGCAGACCAGAGACCAGCAGACCAGCAGACCAGAGACCAGCAGACCAGCAGACCAGAGACCAGCAGACCAGAGACCAGCAGACCAGAGACCAGAGACCAGCAGACCAGAGACCAGAAGACCAGCAGACCAGAGACCAGCAGACCAGAGACCAGCAGACCAGCAGACCAGAGACCAGAGACCAGCAGACCAGCAGACCAGCAGGCCAGCAGGCCAGCAGGCCAGCAGACCGAGACCAGCAGACCAGCAGACCAGAGACCAGCAGGCCAGCAGACCAGAGACCAGCAGGCCAGCAGACCAGAGACCAGCAGACCAGCAGACCAGAGACCAGCAGACCAGAGACCAGAGACCAGCAGACCAGAGACCAGCAGACCAGCAGACCAGCAGACCAGAGACCAGCAGACCAGCAGACCAGCAGACCAGAGACCAGAGACCAGCAGGCCAGCAGACCAGCAGGCCAGCAGAACAGAGACCAGCAGACCAGCAGGCCAGAGACCAGCAGGCCAGCAGACCAGAGACCAGCAGACCAGCAGGCCAGCAGACCAGAGGCCAGCAGAACAGAGACCAGCAGACCAGCAGGCCAGCAGGCCAGCAGACCAGCGCAGACCAGAGACCAGCAGACCAGAGACCAGCAGACCAGCAGACCAGAGACCAGAAGACGAGACCAGAGACCAGCAGACCAGCAGACCAGAGACCAGCAGACCAGCAGACCAGAGACCAGCAGACCAGAGACCAGAAGACCAGCAGAACAGCAGACCAGCAGACCAGCAGACCAGCAGACCGGAGACCAGAGACCAGCGACCAGCAGACCAGCAGACCAGCAGACACAGACCAGCAGACCAGCAGACCAGAGGCCAGAAGACCAGCAGACCAGAGACCAGCAGACCAGAGACCAGCAGGCCAGCAGGCCAGCAGACCAGAGACCAGCAGACCAGCAGACCAGAGACCAGCAGGCCAGCAGACCAGAGACCAGCAGGCCAGCAGACCAGAGACCAGCAGACCAGCAGACCAGAGACCAGCAGACCAGCAGACCAGAGACCAGCAGACCAGCAGACCAGCAGACCAGCAGACCAGAGACCAGCAGGCCAGCAGACCAGAGACCAGCAGGCCAGCAGGCCAGCAGACCAGCAGGCCAGCAGACCAGCAGACCAGAGACCAGAGACCAGCAGACCAGCAGACCAGAGACCAGCAGACCAGCAGACCAGAGACCAGCAGACCAGAGACCAGCAGACCAGCAGACCAGAGACCAGCAGACCAGCAGACCAGAGACCAGCAGACCAGCAGACCAGAGATCAGCAGACCAGAGACCAGAAGACCAGCAGACCAGAGACCAGCAGACCAGAGACCAGCAGACCAGCAGGCCAGCAGACCAGCAGGCCAGCAGAACAGAGACCAGCAGACCAGCAGGCCAGCAGACCAGAGGCCAGCAGACCAGAGACCAGCAGACCAGCAGGCCAGCAGACCAGAGACCAGAGGCCAGCAGACCAGAGACCAGCAGACCAGCAGGCCAGCAGACCAGCAGACCAGAGACCAGCAGACCAAAGACCAGAGACCAGCAGGCCAGCAGACCAGCAGACCAGCAGACCAGAGACCAGCAGACCAGCAGGCCAGCAGACCAGAGGCCAGCAGAACAGAGACCAGCAGACCAGCAGGCCAGCAGGCCAGCAGACCAGCAGCAGACCAGAGACCAGCAGACCAGAGACCAGCAGACCAGAGACCAGAGACCAGAAGACCAGAGACCAGAGACCAGCAGACCAGCAGACCAGAGACCAGCAGACCAGAGACCAGCAGACCAGCAGACCAGAGACCAGCAGACCAGCAGACCAGCAGACCAGCAGACCAGCAGACCAGAGACCAGAGACCATCAGACCACAGACCAGCAGACCAGCAGACCAGCAGACCAGCAGACCAGAGGCCAGAGACCAGCAGACCAGAGAACAGCAGACCAGAGACCAGCAGACCAGCAGACCAGCAGACCAGCAGGCCAGCAGACCAGAGACCAGCAGACCAGCAGACCAGAGACCAGCAGACCAGAGACCAGCAGACCAGCAGACCAGCAGACCAGCAGGCCAGCAGACCAGAGACCAGCAGACCAGCAGACCAGAGACCAGCAGACCAGCAGACCAGAGACCAGCAGACCAGCAGACCAGAGACCAGCAGACCAGAGACCAGCAGACCAGCAGACCAGAGACCAGCAGACCAGAGACCAGCAGGCCAGCAAGGCCAGCAGGCCAGCAGACCAGACCAGCAGACCAGCAGACCAGAGACCAGCAGGCCAGCAGACCAGAGACCAACAGGCCAGCAGACCAGAGACCAGCAGGCCAGCAGACCAGCAGGCCAGCAGACCAGCAGACCAGAGACTAGCAGACCAGAGACCAGCAGACCAGCAGACCAGAGACCAGCAGACCAGAGACCAGCAGGCCAGCAGGCCAGCAGGCCAGCAGACCCAGACCAGCAGACCAGCAGACCAGAGACCAGCAGGCCAGCAGACCAGAGACCAGCAGGCCTGCAGACCAGAGACCAGCAGGCCAGCAGGCCAGCAGACCAGCAGACCAGCAGACCAGAGACCAGAGACCAGCAGACCAGCAGACCAGCAGACCAGAGACCAGCAGACCAGCAGACCAGCAGACCAGCAGACCAGAGACCAGCAGACCAGCAGACCAGAGACCAGCAGACCAGCAGACCAGAGACCAGCAGAACAGAGACCAGCAGACCAGCAGACCAGAGCAGACCAGAGACCAGCAGACCAGCAGACCAGCAGACCAGAGACCAGAGACCAGCAGACCAGCAGACCAGCAGACCAGAGACCAGCAGACCAGCAGACCAGCAGACCAGCAGACCAGCAGACCAGAGACCAGCAGACCAGCAGACCAGAGACCAGCAGACCAGAGACCAGCAGACCAGAGACCAGCAGACCAGCAAACCAGCAGACCAGAGACCAGCAGACCAGAGACCAGCAGACCAGCAGACCAGAGACCAGAGACCAGCAGACCAGCAGGCCAGCAGGCCAGCAGGCCAGCAGGCCAGCAGACCCAGACCAGCAGACCAGCAGACCAGAGACCAGCAGGCCAGCAGACCAGAGACCAGCAGGCCAGCAGACCAGAGACCAGCAGACCAGGCAGAACAGAGACCAGCAGACCAGCAGGCCAGCAGACCAGAGGCCAGCAGACCAGAGACCAGCAGACCAGAGACCAGCAGACCAGCAGACCAGAGACCAGAGACCAGCAGACCAGCAGGCCAGCAGGCCAGCAGGCCAGCAGAGAGACCAGCAGACCAGCAGACCAGAGACCAGCAGGCCAGCAGACCAGAGACCAGCAGGCCAGCAGACCAGAGACCAGCAGACCAGCAGACCAGAGACCAGCAGACCAGAGACCAGAGACCAGCAGACCAGAGACCAGCAGACCAGCAGACCAGAGACCAGAGACCAGCAGACCAGCAGACCAGAGACCAGCAGACCAGAAGGCCAGCAGACCAGCAGGCCAGCAGAACAGAGACCAGCAGACCAGCAGGCCAGCAGACCAGAGGCCAGCAGACCAGAGACCAGCAGACCAGCAGGCCAGCAGACCAGCAGACCAGAGACCAGCAGACCAGAGACCAGAGACCAGCAGGCCAGCAGACCAGCAGGCCAGCAGACCAGAGACCAGAGACAGCAGACCAGAGACCAGCAGGCCAGCAGGCCAGCAGGCCAGCAGACCGAGACCAGCAGACCAGCAGACCAGAGACCAGCAGGCCAGCAGACCAGAGACCAGCAGGCCTGCAGACCAGAGACCAGAGACCAGCAGGCCAGCAGGCCAGCAGACCAGCAGACCAGCAGACCAGCAGACCAGAGACCAGAGACCAGCAGACCAGCAGACCAGCAGACCAGAGACCAGCAGACCAGCAGACCCAGAGACCAGCAGACCAGAGACCAGAGACCAGCAGACCAGCAGACCAGAGACCAGCAGACCAGAGACCAGCAGACCAGCAGTCCAGCAGCCCAGAGACCAGCAGACCAGAGACCAGCAGACCACAGGCTCCGTCCACCAGGCCAGGTCACCAGACCAGCCACCAGACAGACCAGAGACCAGCAGACCAGCAGACCAGAGACCAGCAGACCAGAGATCAGCAGACCAGAGACCAGCAGACCAGCAGACCAGCAGACCAGAGCAGCAGACCAGCAGACCAGCAGATTAGAAACCAGCAGACCAGCAGACCAGAGACCAGCAGACCAGCAGACCAGCAGACCAGAGACCAGCAGACCAGAGGCCAGCAGACCAGCAGACCAGAGACCAGCAGACCAGCAGACCAGCAGACCAGAGAACAGCAGACCAGCAGACAAGAGACCAGCAGACCAGCAGACCAGAGAGCAGAGACCAGCAGACCAGAGACCAGAGACCAGCAGACCAGCAGGCCAGCAGGCCAGCAGACCAGCAGACCAGCAGACCAGCAGACCAGAGACCAGCAGGCCAGAGACCAGAGACCAGCAGGCCAGCAGACCAGAGACCAGCAGGCCAGCAGACCAGCAGGCCAGCAGACCAGCAGACCAGAGATTAGCAGACCAGAGACCAGCAGACCAGCAGACCAGAGACCAGCAGACCAGAGACCAGCAGGCCAGCAGGCCAGCAGGCCAGCAGACCAGACCAGCAGACCAGCAGACCAGAGACCAGCAGCCAGCAGACCAGCAGACCAGCAGACCAGCAGACCAGCAGACCAGAGGCCAGAAGACCAGCAGACCAGAGACCAGCAGACCAGCAGACCAGACCAGCAGGCCAGCAGACCAGAGACCAGCAGACCAGCAGACCAGAGACCAGCAGACCAGCAGACCAGAGACCAGCAGACCAGAGACCAGCAGACCAGCAGACCAGAGACCAGAGACCAGCAGACCAGCAGACCAGCAGGCCAGCAGGCCAGCAGGCCAGCAGACGCAGACCAGCAGACCAGCAGACCAGAGACCAGCAGACCAGAGACCAGCAGACCAGCAGACCAGAGACCAGCAGACCAGAGACCAGCAGGCCAGCAGGCCAGCAGACCAGCAGACCAGACCAGCAGACCAGCAGACCAGAGACCAGAGACAGCAGACCAGCAGACCAGCAGACCAGCAGACCAGCAGACCAGCAGACCAGAGGCCAGAAGACCAGCAGACCAGAGACCAGCAGACCAGCAGACCAGCAGACCAGCAGGCCAGCAGACCAGAGACCAGCAGACCAGCAGACCAGAGACCAGCAGACCAGAGACCAGCAGACCAGCAGACCAGAGACCAGCAGACCAGAGACCAGCAGACCAGCAGACCAGAGACCAGCAGACCAGAGACCAGCAGGCCAGCAGACCAGAGACCAGCAGCGAGACCAGCAGACCAGCAGACCAGAGACCAGCAGACCAGAGACCAGCAGACCAGCAGACCAGCAGACCAGAGACCAGCAGACCAGAGACCAGCAGACCAGCAGACCAGAGACCAGAGACCAGCAGACCAGCAGGCCAGCAGGCCAGCAGGCCAGCAGGCCAGCAGACCAGAGACCAGCAGACCAGCAGACCAGAGACCAGCAGGCCAGCAGACCAGAGACCAGCAGGCCAGCAGACCAGAGACCAGCAGACCAGCAGAACAGAGACCAGCAGACCAGAGACCAGCAGACCAGAGGCCAGCAGACCAGAGACCAGCAGACCAGAGACCAGCAGACCAGCAGACCAGAGACCAGAGACCAGCAGACCAGCAGGCCAGCAGGCCAGCAGGCCAGCAGACGAGACCAGCAGACCAGCAGACCAGAGACCAGCAGGCCAGCAGACCAGAGACCAGCAGGCCAGCAGACCAGAGACCAGCAGACCAGCAGACCAGAGACCAGCAGACCAGAGACCAGAGACCAGCAGACCAGAGACCAGCAGACCAGCAGACCAGAGACCAGAGACCAGCAGACCAGCAGACCAGCAGACCAGAGACCAGCAGACCAGCAGGCCAGCAGACCAGCAGGCCAGCAGAACAGAGACCAGCAGACCAGCAGGCCAGCAGACCAGAGGCCAGCAGACCAGAGACCAGCAGACCAGCAGGCCAGCAGACCAGCAGACCAGAGACCAGCAGACCAGAGACCAGAGACCAGCAGGCCAGCAGACCAGCAGGCCAGCAGACCAGAGACCAGGACAGCAGACCAGAGACCAGCAGGCCAGCAGGCCAGCAGGCCAGCAGACAGACCAGCAGACCAGCAGACCAGAGACCAGCAGGCCAGCAGACCAGAGACCAGCAGGCCTGCAGACCAGAGACCAGAGACCAGCAGGCCAGCAGGCCAGCAGACCAGCAGGCCAGCAGACCAGCAGACCAGAGACCAGAGACCAGCAGACCAGCAGACCAGCAGACCAGAGACCAGCAGACCAGCAGACCAGCAGACCAGCAGACCAGAGACCAGCAGGCCAGCAGACCAGCAGGCCAGCAGACCAGAGACCAGAGACCAGCAGACCAGAGACCAGCAGACCAGCAGGCCAGCAGGCCAGCAGACCAGAGACCAGCAGACCAGCAGACCAGAGACCAGCAGGCCAGCAGACCAGAGACCAGCAGGCCTGCAGACCAGAGACCAGAGACCAGCAGGCCAGCAGGCCAGCAGACCAGCAGGCCAGCAGACCAGCAGACCAGAGACCAGAGACCAGCAGACCAGCAGACCAGCAGACCAGAGACCAGCAGACCAGCAGACCAGCAGACCAGCAGACCAGAGACCAGCAGACCAGAGACCAGCAGACCAGCAGACCAGAGACCAGCAGACCAGAGACCAGCAGACCAGCAGACCAGCAGACCAGAGACCAGCAGACCAGAGACCAGCAGACCAGCAGACCAGCAGACCAGCAGACCAGCAGACCAGCAGACCAGAGACCAGCAGACCAGCAGACCAGAGACCAGCAGACCAGAGACCAGCAGACCAGAGACCAGCAGACCAGCAGACCAGCAGACCAGAGCAGCAGACCAGCAGACCAGCAGACCAGAAACCAGCAGACCAGCAGACCAGAGACCAGCAGACCAGCAGACCAGCAGACCAGAGACCAGCAGACCAGAGGCCAGCAGACCAGCAGACCAGAGACCAGCAGACCAGCAGACCAGCACACCAGAGAACAGCAGACCAGCAGACAAGAGACCAGCAGACCAGCAGACCAGGACAGAGACCAGCAGACCAGAGACCAGAGACCAGCAGACCAGCAGGCCAGCAGGCCAGCAGGCCAGCAGACCGAGACCAGCAGACCAGCAGACCAGAGACCAGCAGGCCAGCAGACCAGAGACCAGCAGGCCAGCAGACCAGAGACCAGCAGGCCAGCAGACCAGCAGGCCAGCAGACCAGCAGACCAGAGACCAGCAGACCAGAGACCAGCAGACCAGCAGACCAGAGACTAGCAGACCAGAGACCAGCAGGCCAGCAGGCCAGCAGGCCAGCAGACCAGACCAGCAGACCAGCAGACCAGAGACCAGAGACCAGCAGACCAGAGACCAGAGACCAGCAGACCAGCAGACCACAGACCAGAGACCAGCAGACCAGCAGACCAGCAGACCAGGCCAGAGACCAGCAGACCAGAGACCAGCAGACCAGAGACCAGCAGACCAGCAGACCAGCAGACCAGAGACCAGCAGACCAGCAGACCAGAGACCAGCAGACCAGAGACCAGCAGACCAGCAGACCAGAGACCAGCAGACCAGAGACCAGCAGACCAGCAGACCAGAGACCAGCAGACCAGAGACCAGCAGACCAGCAGACCAGCAGACCAGCGCAGACCAGCAGACCAGCAGACCAGAGACCAGCAGACCAGAGACCAGCAGACCAGCAGACCAGCAGACCAGAGACCAGCAGACCAGAGACCAGCAGACCAGCAGACCAGAGACCAGAGACCAGCAGACCAGCAGGCCAGCAGGCCAGCAGGCCAGCAGGCCAGCAGACCCAGACCAGCAGACCAGCAGACCAGAGACCAGCAGGCCAGCAGACCAGAGACCAGCAGGCCAGCAGACCAGAGACCAGCAGACCAGCAGAACAGAGACCAGCAGACCAGCAGGCCAGCAGACCAGAGGCCAGCAGACCAGAGACCAGCAGACCAGAGACCAGCAGACCAGCAGACCAGAGACCAGAGACCAGCAGACCAGCAGACCAGCAGGCCAGCAGGCCAGCAGACGAGACCAGCAGACCAGCAGACCAGAGACCAGCAGGCCAGCAGACCAGAGACCAGCAGGCCAGCAGACCAGAGACCAGCAGACCAGCAGACCAGAGACCAGCAGACCAGAGACCAGAGACCAGCAGACCAGAGACCAGCAGACCAGCAGACCAGAGACCAGAGACCAGCAGACCAGCAGACCAGCAGACCAGAGACCAGCAGACCAGCAGGCCAGCAGACCAGCAGGCCAGCAGAACAGAGACCAGCAGACAAGCAGGCCAGCAGACCAGAGGCCAGCAGACCAGAGACCAGCAGACCAGCAGGCCAGCAGACCAGCAGACCAGAGACCAGCAGACCAGAGACCAGAGACCAGCAGGCCAGCAGACCAGCAGGCCAGCAGACCAGAGACCAGCAGACCAGCAGACCAGAGACCAGCAGGCCAGCAGGCCAGCAGGCCAGCAGACGAGACCAGAAGACCAGCAGACCAGAGACCAGCAGACCAGAGACCAGCAGACCAGCAGGCCAGCAGACCAGCAGGCCAGCAGACCAGCAGACCAGCAGACCAGCAGACCAGAGACCAGCAGACCAGAGACCAGCAGACCAGCAGGCCAGCAGACCAGAGGCCAGCAGACCAGAGACCAGCAGACCAGCAGGCCAGCAGACCAGCAGACCAGAGACCAGCAGACCAGAGACCAGAGACCAGCAGGCCAGCAGAGCAGCAGGCCAGCAGACCAGAGACCAGCAGACCAGCAGGCCAGCAGACCAGAGGCCAGCAGAACAGAGACCAGCAGACCAGCAGGCCAGCAGGCCAGCAGACGCAGACAAGCAGACCAGAGACCAGCAGACCAGAGACCAGAGACCAGCAGACCAGAGACCAGAGACCAGAAGACCGGAGACCAGAGACCAGCAGACCAGCAGACCAGAGACCAGCAGACCAGAGACCAGAGACCAGCAGACCAGAGACCAGAAGACCAGCAGACCAGCAGACCACAGACCAGCAGACCAGCAGACCGGAGACCAGAGACCACGCACCAGACCACAGACCAGCAGACCAGCAGACCAGCAGACCAGCAGACCAGAGGCCAGAAGACCAGCAGACCAGAGAACAGCAGACCAGAGACCAGCAGACCAGCAGACCAGCAGACCAGCAGGCCAGCAGACCAGAGACCAGCAGACCAGCAGACCAGAGACCAGCAGACCAGAGACCAGCAGACCAGCAGACCAGACCAGCAGGCCAGCAGACCAGAGACCAGCAGACCAGCAGACCAGAGACCAGCAGACCAGCAGACCAGAGACCAGCAGACCAGCAGACCAGAGACAAGCAGACCAGAGACCAGCAGACCAGCAGACCAGAGATCAGCAGACCAGAGACCAGCAGGCCAGCAGGCCAGCAGGCCAGCAGACCCAGACCAGCAGACCAGCAGACCAGAGACCAGCAGGCCAGCAGACCAGAGACCAGCAGGCCAGCAGACCAGAGACCAGCAGGCCAGCAGACCAGCAGGCCAGCAGACCAGCAGACCAGAGATTAGCAGACCAGAGACCAGCAGACCAGCAGACCAGAGATCAGCAGACCAGAGACCAGCAGGCCAGCAGGCCAGCAGGCCAGCAGACCCAGACCAGCAGACCAGCAGACCAGAGACCAGCAGGCCAGCAGACCAGAGACCAGCAGGCCTGCAGACCAGAGACCAGCAGGCCAGCAGGCCAGCAGACCAGCAGACCAGCAGACCAGAGACCAGAGACCAGCAGACCAGCAGACCAGCAGACCAGAGACCAGCAGACCAGCAGACCAGCAGACCAGCAGACCAGAGACCAGCAGACCAGCAGACCAGAGACCAGCAGACCAGCAGACCAGAGACCAGCAGACCAGAGACCAGCAGACCAGCAGACCAGAGACCAGCAGACCAGAGACCAGCAGGCCAGCAGACCAGCAGACCAGAGACCAGCAGACCAGCAGACCAGCAGACCAGAGACCAGCAGACCAGCAGACCAGCAGACCAGCAGACCAGCAGACCAGAGACCAGCAGACCAGCAGACCAGAGACCAGCAGACCAGAGACCAGCAGACCAGAGACCAGCAGACCAGCAGACCAGCAGACCAGAGACCAGCAGACCAGAGACCAGCAGACCAGCAGACCAGAGACCAGAGACCAGCAGACCAGCAGGCCAGCAGGCCAGCAGGCCAGCAGGCCAGCAGACCGAGACCAGCAGACCAGCAGACCAGAGACCAGCAGGCCAGCAGACCAGAGACCAGCAGGCCAGCAGACCAGAGACCAGCAGACCAGCAGAACAGAGACCAGAGCCAGCAGACCAGAGGCCAGCAGACCAGAGACCAGCAGACCAGAGACCAGCAGACCAGCAGACCAGAGACCAGAGACCAGCAGACCAGCAGGCCAGCAGGCCAGCAGGCCAGCAGACAGAGACCAGCAGACCAGCAGACCAGAGACCAGCAGGCCAGCAGACCAGAGACCAGCAGGCCAGCAGACCAGAGACCAGCAGACCAGCAGACCAGAGACCAGCAGACCAGAGACCAGAGACCAGCAGACCAGAGACCAGCAGACCAGCAGACCAGAGACCAGAGACCAGCAGACCAGCAGACCAGAGACCAGCAGACCAGAAGGCCAGCAGACCAGCAGGCCAGCAGAACAGAGACCAGCAGACCAGCAGGCCAGCAGACCAGAGGCCAGCAGACCAGAGACCAGCAGACCAGCAGGCCAGCAGACCAGCAGACCAGAGACCAGCAGACCAGAGACCAGAGACAGCAGGCCAGCAGACCAGCAGGCCAGCAGACCAGAGACCAGCAGACCAGCAGACCAGAGACCAGCAGGCCAGCAGGCCAGCAGGCCAGCAGACCGAGACCAGCAGACCAGCAGACCAGAGACCAGCAGGCCAGCAGACCAGAGACCAGCAGACCAGCAGACCAGCAGACCAGAGACCAGCAGGCCAGCAGACCAGAGACCAGCAGACCAGCAGAACAGAGACCAGCAGACCAGCAGGCCAGCAGACCAGAGACCAGCAGACCAGAGACCAGCAGACCAGAGACCAGCAGACCAGCAGACCAGAGACCAGAGACCAGCAGACCAGCAGACCAGCAGGCCAGCAGGCCAGCAGACCAGCAGACCAGCAGACCAGAGACCAGCAGGCCAGCAGACCAGAGACCAGCAGGCCAGCAGACCAGAGACCAGCAGACCAGCAGACCAGAGACCAGCAGACCAGAGACCAGAGACCAGCAGACCAGAGACCAGCAGACCAGCAGACCAGAGACCAGAGACCAGCAGACCAGCAGACCAGAGACCAGCAGACCAGAAGGCCAGCAGACCAGCAGACCAGCAGAACAGAGACCAGCAGACCAGCAGGCCAGCAGACCAGAGACCAGCAGACCAGAGACCAGCAGACCAGCAGGCCAGCAGACCAGCAGACCAGAGACCAGCAGACCAGAGACCAGAGACCAGCAGGCCAGCAGACCAGCAGGCCAGCAGACCAGAGACCAGAGACTAGCAGACCAGAGACCAGAGACCAGCAGGCCAGCAGACCAGCAGACCAGAGACCAGAGACCAGCAGACCAGCAGACCAGCAGACCAGAGACCAGCAGACCAGCAGACCAGCAGACCAGCAGACCAGAGACCAGCAGACCAGCAGACCAGCAGACCAGCAGACCAGAGACCAGAGACCAGCAGACCAGAGACCAGCAGGCCAGCAGGCCAGCAGGCCAGCAGACCGAGACCAGCAGACCAGCAGACCAGAGACCAGCAGGCCAGCAGACCAGAGACCAGAGACCAGCAGGCCAGCAGGCCAGCAGACCAGCAGGCCAGCAGACCAGCAGACCAGAGACCAGAGACCAGCAGACCAGCAGACCAGCAGACCAGAGACCAGCAGACCAGCAGACCAGCAGACCAGAGACCAGCAGGCCAGCAGACCAGCAGACCAGAGACCAGAGACCAGCAGACCAGCAGACCAGCAGACCAGAGACCAGCAGACCAGCAGACCAGCAGACCAGCAGACCAGAGACCAGCAGACCAGAGACCAGCAGACCAGCAGACCAGAGACCAGCAGACCAGAGACCAGCAGACCAGCAGACCAGACAGACCAGCAGACCAGAGACCAGCAGACCAGCAGACCAGAGACCAGCAGACCGCAGACCAGAGACCAGCAGACCAGCAGACCAGAGACCAGCAGACCAGCAGACCAGCAGACCAGCAGACCAGCAGACCAGCAGACCAGAGACCAGCAGACCAGCAGACCAGCAGACCAGCAGGCCAGCAGACGAGACCAGAGACCAGCAGACCAGAGACCAGCAGGCCAGCAGACCAGAGACCAGCAGACCAGCAGACCAGAGACCAGCAGGCCAGCAGACCAGCAGACCAGCAGACCAGCAGACCAGAGACCAGAGACCAGCAGACCAGCAGACCAGCAGACCAGAGACCAGCAGACCAGCAGACCAGCAGACCAGCAGACCAGAGACCAGCAGACCAGAGACCAGCAGACCAGCAGACCAGCAGGCCAGCAGGCCAGCAGACCAGCAGACCAGCAGACCAGCAGGCCAGCAGACCAGCAGACCAGAGACCAGCAGACCAGAGACCAGAGACCAGCAGACCAGAGACCAGCAGACCAGCAGGCCAGCAGGCCAGCAGACCAGACCAGCAGACCAGCAGACCAGAGACCAGCAGGCCAGCAGACCAGAGACCAGCAGGCCTGCAGACCAGAGACCAGCAGGCCAGCAGGCCAGCAGACCAGCAGGCCAGCAGACCAGCAGACCAGAGACCAGAGACCAGCAGACCAGCAGACCAGCAGACCAGAGACCAGCAGACCAGCAGACCTGCAGACCAGCAGACCAGAGACCAGCAGACCAGCAGACCAGCAGACCAGCAGACCAGAGACCAGCAGACCAGCAGACCAGAGACCAGCAGACCAGCAGACCAGCAGACCAGCAGACCAGAGACCAGCAGACCAGAGACCAGCAGACCAGCAGACCAGAGACCAGAGACCAGCAGACCAGCAGGCCAGCAGGCCAGCAGGCCAGCAGGCCAGCAGACCGAGACCAGCAGACCAGCAGACCAGAGACCAGCAGGCCAGCAGACCAGAGACCAGCAGGCCAGCAGACCAGAGACCAGCAGACCAGCAGAACAGAGACCAGCAGACCAGCAGGCCAGCAGACCAGAGGCCAGCAGACCAGAGACCAGCAGACCAGAGACCAGCAGACCAGCAGACCAGAGACCAGAGACCAGCAGACCAGCAGGCCAGCAGGCCAGCAGACCGAGACCAGCAGACCAGAGACCAGAGACCAGCAGGCCAGCAGACCAGAGACCAGCAGGCCAGCAGACCAGAGACCAGCAGACCAGCAGACCAGAGACCAGCAGACCAGAGACCAGAGACCACAGACCAGACACCAGCAGACCAGCAGACCAGAGACCAGAGACCAGCAGACCAGCAGACCAGCAGACCAGAGACCAGCAGACCAGCAGGCCAGCAGACCAGCAGGCCAGCAGAACAGAGACCAGCAGACCAGCAGGCCAGCAGACCAGAGGCCAGCAGACCAGAGACCAGCAGACCAGCAGGCCAGCAGACCAGCAGACCAGAGACCAGCAGACCAGAGACCAGCAGGCCAGCAGACCAGCAGGCCAGCAGACCAGAGACCAGCAGACCAGAGACCAGCAGGCCAGCAGGCCAGCAGGCCAGCAGACCAGACCAGCAGACCAGCAGACCAGAGACCAGCAGACCAGCAGACCAGCAGACCAGCAGACCAGCAGACCAGAGACCAGAGACCAGCAGACCAGCAGACCAGCAGACCAGAGACCAGCAGACCAGCAGACCAGCAGACCAGCAGACCAGAGACCAGCAGACCAGCAGACCAGAGACCAGCAGACCAGCAGACCAGAGACCAGCAGACCAGAGACCAGCAGACCAGCAGACCAGCAGACCAGAGACCAGCAGACCAGAGACCAGCAGACCACCAGGCCGCACCAGGCAGACCAGCAGCACCAGCAGCACCAGCCCAGACCAGAGACCAGCAGACCAGCAGACCAGAGACCAGCAGACCAGAGACCAGCAGACCAGAGACCAGCAGACCAGCAGACCAGCAGACCAGAGCAGCAGACCAGCAGACCAGCAGACCAGAGACCAGCAGACCAGCAGACCAGAGACCAGCAGACCAGCAGACCAGCAGACCAGAGACCAGCAGACCAGAGGCCAGCAGACCAGCAGACCAGAGACCAGCAGACCAGCAGACCAGCAGACCAGAGAACAGCAGACCAGCAGACAAGAGACCAGCAGACCAGCAGACCAGAGACCAGAGACCAGCAGACCAGAGACCAGCAGACCAGCAGACCAGCAGGCCAGCAGACCAGAGACCAGCAGACCAGCAGACCAGAGACCAGCAGGCCAGAAGACCAGCAGGCCAGCAGACCAGCAGACCAGAGACCAGCAGACCAGAGACCAGCAGACCAGCAGACCAGAGACCAGCAGACCAGAGACCAGCAGGCCAGCAGGCCAGCAGGCCAGCAGACCACAGACCAGCAGACCAGCAGACCAGAGACCAGCAGGCCAGCAGACCAGAGACCAGCAGGCCAGCAGACCAGAGACCAGCAGGCCAGCAGGCCAGCAGACCAGCAGGCCAGCAGACCAGCAGACCAGAGACCAGAGACCAGCAGACCAGCAGACCAGAGACCAGCAGACCAGCAGACCAGCAGACCAGCAGACCAGAGACCAGCAGACCAGAGACCAGCAGACCAGCAGACCAGAGACCAGCAGGCCAGAAGACCAGCAGGCCAGCAGACCAGCAGACCAGAGACCAGCAGACCAGAGACCAGCAGACCAGCAGACCAGAGACCAGCAGACCAGAGACCAGCAGGCCAGCAGGCCAGCAGGCCAGCAGACCGAGACCAGCAGACCAGCAGACCAGAGACCAGCAGGCCAGCAGACCAGAGACCAGCAGGCCTGCAGACCAGAGACCAGCAGGCCAGCAGGCCAGCAGACCAGCAGGCCAGCAGACCAGCAGACCAGAGACCAGAGACCAGCAGACCAGCAGACCAGAGACCAGCAGACCAGCAGACCAGCAGACCAGCAGACCAGAGACCAGCAGACCAGAGACCAGCAGACCAGCAGACCAGAGACCAGCAGACCAGAGACCAGCAGACCAGCAGACCAGAAACCAGCAGACCAGAGACCAGCAGACCAGCAGACCAGAGACCAGAGACCAGCAGACCAGCAGGCCAGCAGGCCAGCAGGCCAGCAGACCCAGACCAGCAGACCAGCAGACCAGAGACCAGCAGGCCAGCAGACCAGAGACCAGCAGGCCAGCAGACCAGAGACCAGCAGACCAGCAGAACAGAGACCAGCAGACCAGCAGGCCAGCAGACCAGAGGCCAGCAGACCAGAGACCAGCAGACCAGAGACCAGCGACCAGCAGACCAGCAGGCCAGCAGGCCAGCAGGCCAGCAGACCCAGACCAGCAGACCAGCAGACCAGAGACCAGCAGGCCAGCAGACCAGAGACCAGCAGGCCAGCAGACCAGAGACCAGCAGACCAGAGACCAGAGACCAGCAGACCAGAGACCAGCAGACCAGCAGACCAGAGACCAGCAGACCAGCAGACCAGCAGACCAGAGACCAGCAGACCAGCAGGCCAGCAGACCAGCAGGCCAGCAGAACAGAGACCAGCAGACCAGCAGGCCAGCAGACCAGAGGCCAGCAGACCAGAGACCAGCAGACCAGCAGGCCAGCAGACCAGCAGACCAGAGACCAGCAGACCAGAGACCAGAGACCAGCAGACCAGCAGACCAGAGACCAGCAGACCAGAGACCAGCAGACCAGCAGGCCAGCAGACCAGAGACCAGCAGACCAGCAGGCCAGCAGACCAGAGGCCAGCAGAACAGAGACAAGCAGACCAGCAGGCCAGCAGGCCAGCAGGCCAGCAGACCGAGACCAGCAGACCAGCAGACCAGAGACCAGCAGACCAGCAGACCAGAGACCAGCAGACCAGAGACCAGCAGACCAGCAGACCAGCAGCCCAGAGACCAGCAGACCAGAGACCAGCAGACCAGCAGGCCCGCAGCACCAGGCCAGACAGCACCAGACCCAGCACCACCAGACCAGAGACCAGCAGACCAGCAGACCAGCAGACCAGAGACCAGACAGCGACCAGAGACCAGCAGACCAGCAGACCAGCAGACCAGAGCAGCAGACCAGCAGACCAGCAGACCAGAGACCAGCAGACCAGCAGACCAGAGAACAGCAGACCAGCAGACCAGCAAACCAGAGACCAGCAAACCAGAGACGGCAGACCAGAGGCCAGCAGACCAGCAGACCAGAGACCAGCAGACCAGCAGACCAGCAGACCAGAGAACAGCAGACCAGCAGACAAGAGACCAGCAGACCAGCAGACCAGAGACCAGAGACCAGCAGACCAGAGACCAGAGACAGCAGACCAGCAGGCCAGCAGGCCAGCAGGCCAGCAGACCGAGACCAGCAGACCAGCAGACCAGAGACCAGCAGGCCAGCAGACCAGAGACCAGCAGGCCAGCAGACCAGCAGGCCAGCAGACCAGCAGACCAGAGACTAGCAGACCAGAGACCAGCAGACCAGCAGACCAGAGACCAGCAGACCAGAGACCAGCAGGCCAGCAGGCCAGCAGGCCAGCAGACCAGACCAGCAGACCAGCAGACCAGAGACCAGCAGGCCAGCAGACCAGAGACCAGCAGGCCGCAGCCAGAAAGCAGGCCAGCAGGCCAGCAGACCACAGGCCAGCAGACCAGCAGACCAGAGACCAGAGACCAGCAGACCAGCAGACCAGCAGACCAGCAGACCAGAGACCAGCAGACCAGAGACCAGCAGACCAGCAGACCAGAGACCAGCAGACCAGAGACCAGCAGACCAGCAGGCCAGCAGGCCAGCAGGCCAGCAGACCCAGACCAGCAGACCAGCAGACCAGAGACCAGCAGGCCAGCAGACCAGAGACCAGCAGGCCAGCAGACCAGAGACCAGCAGACCAGCAGACCAGAGACCAGCAGACCAGAGACCAGAGACCAGCAGACCAGAGACCAGCAGACCAGAGACCAGAGACCAGCAGACCAGCAGACCAGCAGACCAGCAGACCAGAGACCAGCAGACCAGCAGGCCAGCAGAACAGAGACCAGAGACCAGCAGGCCAGCAGACCAGAGGCCAGCAGACCAGAGACCAGCAGACCAGCAGGCCAGCAGACCAGCAGACCAGAGACCAGCAGACCAGAGACCAGAGACCAGCAGGCCAGCAGACCAGCAGGCCAGCAGACCAGAGACCAGCAGACCAGCAGGCCAGCAGACCAGAGGCCAGCAGAACAGAGACCGCAGACCAGCAGGCCAGCAGGCCAGCAGGCAGCAGACCGAGACCAGCAGACCAGCAGACCAGAGACCAGCAGACCAGCAGACCAGAGACCAGCAGACCAGAGACCAGCAGACCAGCAGACCAGCAGCCCAGAGACCAGCAGACCAGAGACCAGCAGACCACAGGCCGCACCAGGCCAGACCAGAGACCCAGCCCAGACCAGAGACCAGCAGACCAGCAGACCAGAGACCAGCAGACCAGAGACCAGCAGACCAGAGACCAGCAGACCAGCAGACCAGAGCAGCAGACCAGCAGACCAGCAGACCAGAGACCAGCAGACCAGCAGACCAGAGAACAGCAGACCAGCAGACCAGAGACCAGCAAACCAGAGACCAGCAGACCAGAGGCCAGCAGACCAGCAGACCAGAGACCAGCAGACCAGCAGACCAGCAGACCAGAGAACAGCAGACCAGCAGACAAGAGACCAGCAGACCAGCAGACCAGCAGACCAGAGACCAGCAGACCAGAGACCAGAGACCAGCAGACCAGCAGGCCAGCAGGCCAGCAGACCAGCAGACCAGAGACCAGCAGACCAGCAGACCAGAGACCAGCAGGCCAGCAGACCAGAGACCAGCAGGCCAGCAGACCAGCAGACCAGCAGACCAGCAGACCAGAGACCAGCAGACCAGAGACCAGCAGACCAGAGACCAGAGACCAGCAGACCAGAGACCAGCAGGCCAGCAGGCCAGCAGGCCAGCAGACCAGAGACCAGCAGGCCAGCAGAGCAGGCCAGCAGGCCAGCAGACCAGCAGGCCAGCAGACCAGCAGACCAGAGACCAGAGACCAGCAGACCAGCAGACCAGCAGACCAGAGACCAGCAGACCAGCAGACCAGCAGACCAGCAGACCAGAGACCAGCAGACCAGAGACCAGCAGACCAGCAGAACAGAGACCAGCAGACCAGCAGACCAGAGACCAGCAGACCAGAGACCAGCAGACCAGAGACCAGCAGACCAGCAGACCAGAGACCAGCAGAGCAGAGACCAGCAGACCAGCAGGCCAGCAGGCCAGCAGGCCAGCAGGCCAGCAGACACAGACCAGCAGACCAGAGACCAGAGACCAGCAGGCCAGCAGACCAGAGACCAGAGACCAGCAGACCAGAGACCAGCAGACCAGAGACCAGCAGACCAGCAGACCAGAGACCAGAGACCAGCAGACCAGCAGGCCAGCAGGCAGCAGGCCAGCAGACCGAGACCAGCAGACCAGCAGACCAGAGACCAGCAGGCCAGCAGACCAGGACCAGAGGCCAGAGACCAGAGACCAGCAGACCAGCAGACCAGAGACCAGCAGACCAGAGACCAGAGACCAGCAGACCAGAGACCAGCAGACCAGCAGACCAGAGACCAGAGACCAGCAGACCAGCAGACCAGCAGACCAGAGACCAGCAGACCAGCAGGCCAGCAGACCAGAGACCAGCAGACCAGCAGACCAGAGACCAGCAGACCAGCAGACCAGAGACCAGAGGCCAGCAGACCAGCAGACCAGCAGACCAGAGACCAGAGACCAGCAGACCAGAGACCAGCAGACCAGCAGACCAGAGACCAGCAGACCAGAGACCAGCAGACCAGAGACCAGCAGACCAGCAGACCAGAGACCAGCAGACCAGCAGACCAGCAGACCAGCAGGCCAGCAGACCAGAGACCAGCAGACCAGCAGACCAGAGACCAGCAGACCAGCAGACCAGAGACCAGCAGGCCAGCAGACCAGAGACCAGCAGACCAGCAGACCAGAGACAGCAGACCAGAGACCAGAGACCAGCAGACCAGCAGACCAGCAGACCAGAGACCAGAGACCAGCAGACCAGAGACCAGCAGACCAGAGA